>NC_056048.1:10472696-10622696 GCF_004379255.2 Salvia splendens | reverse complement strand
TCGGACGTGATAGTCACTGGGACTCCATGCAATCAGACTATCTCCCTTATGTAAATTTGAGCTAGCTTTTTGGACCCATAGCTTATGAGAATCGGTATGAAGTGCGCACTCTTGGTAAGTCGGTCTATAATTACCCAAATGACAGTGTTCCCTCTCAGAGTCCTTGGCAATCCTGTCACGAAATCCATGGCGATGTGCTCCCATTTCCACTCAGGAATCTCTAGTGGTTGTAACTTTCCATACGGTCGTTGATGTAGAGCCTTCACTTGCTGGAAGACTAAACATCTCTCAACAAATGACGCTATATCCCTCTTCATACCATTCCACCAAAAGGACTTCTTTAAATCCTGATACATTTTCGTACTTCCTGGGTGGGCGGTGTAAGAAGTCTCATGTGCTTCACTCATAACTTCATTTTTGAGTTCCTCGTTATTCGGTATGCATAGTCTTTCTTCGAAAGTAAGGGCATTGTCACATTCTTCACTAAAATACCCAGATTCGCCGGTTCGCACCTCTACACGAATTTCCTCTAATTTCGCATCTATCCGTTGTGTTTCAATAATTCTCGACCTTAGATCAGGTTCAACAACTAAGGTGGCAATTCATCCTTCCATTGTCTCAGGTGCTCTCACCACTTCCAAACGCATCTTGCTAAATTCGCGTATCAGGCTTTCTTCTTTGGTGAGAAAAGTAGCCAGTTGGGAATGGTCCTTCCGGCTCAAAGCATCTGCCAGTATATTTGCTTTGCCGGGGTGGTAATTGATGCCACAATCGTAGTCCTTCACCAATTCGAGACATCTTCGTTGCCGCACGTTCAAATCTTTCTGCTCGAAAAAATACTTCAGGCTTTTGTGGTCTGTAAAGATCTCACATCAAACTCCGTAGAGATGACGCCTCCAAATCTTTAAGGCGTGTACTACCGCTGCTAACTCCAAGTCGTGGGTTGGATAGTTCAACTCGTGTGGCCTCAATTGTCGGGATGCGTAGGCAATCACTTTGTTGTTTTCCATTAATACGCAGCCAAGTCCCACCTTTGAAGCATCCGTGTATACCACATAGTTCACTCCAGGCTCTGGCACGGCTAGAATCGGTGCACTAGTTAGTTTCTCCTTCAAGAGTTGAAAACTTGCCTCACACTCAGGGGTCGGGTCCAATTGACTTTTTCCCCTTTCTTGAGTTGTTGGGTCATGGGTCTCGCTATCTTGGAGAGTTCCTCTATAAACCTCCGGTAGTATCCTGCCAAGCCTAGGAAACTTCGAATCTCGTTTGGTGTTGAATGTGCTTTCCACTGTTGTACCGCCTCAACCTTGGCGGGATCCACTCGGATTCCTTCTGCCGACACGATGTGGCCAATGAAGTTTACTTCCTTAAGCCAAAACTCACACTTGCTGAATTTGGCATACAGTTTCTCACTCCTCAACGCCTCCAAAGTGATTCGCAGATGTTCGTCGTGTTCCTTCTCATTATTCGAGTAGACGAGTACATCATCTATGAAGATCTACATGAATTTATCAAAGTATGGATGAAATACTGATTCATCAAATCCATGAATACTGCAGGTGCATTCGTCAATCCAAACGGCATTATCACAAACTCATAGTGACCATATCTTGTGCGAAAAGCGGTCTTCGGTATGTCTTCTCTTCGGACCCTCAATTGATGGTATCCGGACCTTAAGTCCATCTTTGAGAACACACCGGCTCCCCGGAGTTGATCGAATAGGTCATCAATCCTCGCCAGTGGATACTTGTTCTTGAGGGTCCTTTTGTTCAACTCTCTATAGTCGATACACATCCTCATCGACCCATCCTTCTTCTTCACAAAAAGCACAGGCGCGCCCCACGGTGAAACACTGGGTCTAATGAAACCCAAGTCCATAAGCTCTTGAAGTTGTATCTTAAGTTCTTCCAACTCTTTAGGCGCCATTTGATATGAAGCCTTAGACACCGGTGCCGACCCTGGCTCTAGGTCGATTGTGAACTCCAATTGTCAATCTGGCGGTGGACCAGACAAAGCTTCAGGAAAGACGTCTGGAAATTCTCGTACCACAACAACCTCTTCCACTTTCCTTTCTTTCTTCTCATCTCCTTGTAGATAGACAAGATAGGCAGGACGCCCTTTTCTCAACATCGTAGTGGCTTGGAGTGCAGAGATGATTGACGTTTTCCGATTCATCGTGATTCCATGATACACAATTGGTTACTTTCCAGGGGCTTGTAATGATATTTGTCTCTCCTTACAATGAATAGTAGCAAAATTCGCAGTTAACCAATCCATTCCCAAGATTATATCGATATCCCCCATTGCCATGACTTGTAAGTTGTGCGCGACTAGCTTAAGTTCTCCCATAATAATTTCTACATTCGAGCATGTTCGAGAAATCTCTATTACCATCCCACTGGTGAGGTCACCATCATCTTATGTTCAGATTTATTAACAGACAAATTTAATGTGTCCACACATAGTTCTGATATGAAAGAATGTGATGCGCCCGTATCAAACAATACAACTATAGATGTATTGAGGAGTTTGCCCATACCTGCCAAGTTTCCATTTTCGTGACTCCCTTGTTCAGTCTTGGGTTGTTTATAACTCAGCGCATATGCTCTAGCATGGAAGGGAAGTCTTGGGCGGTGAGGTTGTTGTTGTCGGGGATGTTGATCACGATTCATCCTTGGTTCTGCCGGTGGTGCCCTCGACTGCTGACGGAATCCTTGATTGTTCTGTCTTGACCCCATCCCCACATTCTTGCTCGGACACTCTCTAGAGAAGTGGCCATTCCCCCACAGTTAAAGCACTTGGTAGTGTTCTGCATTCTACACACTCCGAAATGGTACTTAGAGCACACATTGTATTGTGGTGGTTTGGGTCGGAAGTCACCCCTCTGGTTAGAGAAATTTTGTCTGCCCCCATACTGTGGTCGGTTTTGGGTGGGTTGGTACCTCTTGTTTTCATAGTGGGTCCTATTCCCATCCGACTTCCTCTTCTCTCGGGAATGATGTGGTGGAGGTGAATCCAATGTAGTGTTTTCCGTCACTCTCTCCTTGGGCGTAGCTGCCTCAACATCTAGTGCGAGAACCAATACTTCCGCGTATGTAAGTCTCCCATGACTAGCCAATGCCATCTTTATCTCATGCCTTAGACCCTCATGGAACTTATCGGCCAGCTTCTCGTTAGTGTCAACTTGTTTAGGTGCATACCGAGTCATATCGCAGAGCGCGCGATCATATTCAGTCACAGACATGCGCCCTTGGGTTAAGTTGTAAAACTCAGCCGCCTTTGCTTTTCGGTAGCTCTTTGGTATGTACTTGTTATATATCTCCTCCTTGAAGTTCTCCCAAGTCATTCTACCCACTTGGTCTCGTGGCGTGGTCTTCATCTTGGTATCCCACCAGAAGTCGGCTGACCTAGTTAGTTGGTAGGTCACACAAGTCATTCGTTCCTCATCGTTGCACATCAGAACTGTGAAAATGCGCTCTAGTGTGCGTATCCATGTCTCGGCTTTTGCAGGCTCTCCCATTCCATAGAAGACAGGTGGTTTTTGTTTTAGGAACAACTTCACAATTTCCCGGTCTACCGGAGGTGGTGGTGGCGTTGGTTGTGGAGTTGTTTTGGCCACACTTTCGTCTACCGTCGTATGAGGTGTAGGCTCCCGGTTCCCATTTCTTACATTACGTCTTGGCGGCATTCTGATTCATTATCAATCAAACGAGTTATTATTGCACTTATTCAAATCTATCAGTAGTCATGTTGTATAGCTGAAAAGGTCATGCAATATCTCATAAGTAGGGATCAAGGGACAATTGTACAACAAAACAAAAGATAATTGCACAATGGATAAAGAAAGACAATTGTACCATGGATTAGCAAAAGACGTTTGTACAATAGGATAACAAAAGATGATTACACAATAGAATAGCAAGTACAATTGCACAATAGAATATCAAAAGACAATTGCCCAACAAGGTAGCAAAAGGTAGAAATTTCCCATAGCATATCAAAATGTTACCTCCAAGAGGTCTTAGTATCAATCACAACCAAGGAAGGAGAAAAACCAAAACGTGGAAATATGATGGTAAATAGTCAAGCAAAAACAATAAGGTATCAAAACATGGGGAAAGCAAAACAATTTATTCCACGACTATCGTCTCTAAATTTCTCCCTCCTCTTTCTCCTCCTCCTCTTCGGTCTCGCCAACACTCTCCATATTTGGGTTCCCTTCTTCCTCGAGGGGTTCCTTTTCCTCCTCATCTTCCTCTTCGGCGCGCAGGGTGCATGGATCGTCATGAGTATCCTCTCGACCTCCCTGTCTATTCTTGGAGGGGCCGAAGTGCGCATCCCAAGCCTTGCTCTTTTGGGAACGCGTGAGACGTGTGGCTCCTTGTCATAACGATACTTCTTTAAGGGAGCTTGGTCAAGTAGAAAAATCTGCGGAGGTGGGTAACGTGGTGGTCCATCGGATGCAACCACTAAGGCCGGAAGTAGTACCCCTAAAAGGCCAAGCAAGTCCCCTCGCGGTACGTACTCGGGCGGGCTATACCATGTGAATGAATCTGCCGCCTGGGCGACCCACTGGCTCCAAGGGGGCGGTAGGGTTTGGATGAGCTTTGCGATTCCTGCGTGATGGGTGGCTCCCCTATATGCGTAGGGGTCCATCCATCGATCGTAAAACTCGGCGACGTAACTCATAAGGTAGTTATTTCCATCCCACTCGTATTCTCTATAGCTCTCAACTGGGAAGTTCTTATTTCTGGCGTAACGATTACGCATCGGAGCATAATACGATCCAGCCATCTACATAGATGGAAATCTCAACATCAACTCAAAGATAGAAATGAATAAGGAAGATATATGGCTCAAAATGATGTTGAGAGTATGATGTAGATGCATACGCGTATGTATACAAGATAGAGGTATGATAGTTGTATCACGTCAAGAATAAAACTTTTTCCCTCAAGGTAATTGGTTCGCTCATTTTGTTTGATTTTGTATTTCGTCAAATCGCAGTACGTCGACTTCTAGATCCCCATAGACTACTTGCCTCGTATTAAACATTTCTCACCTCCACGTTTATTATTGTCGAAAAATTATATATCGCATATTTTATAGGTACGTATGGTTACAAGCAAAAGTTCATCACCATAGGAGTTGTATTTCATACACTATACATTTGTATCTATCAAAATCAACATGCATCATACTTTGCGTTCCACAACTTCCAAACCATGTAAATCCCACCATATATGGATAAAATGAAAATTAGAGTTTCCAACATTCCTGGAAGTTCAACATACATTCACATATTTTCCTCATCAAGAGCGATACAATTTCACATGCTTGACAATATTGATCATATTTGGCAAAATCATGCTTCACAATCAAGTAAGAGCAATCTTATATATATCATCTCACATTTCAATATATATATATATATATATATATATATATATATATATATATACATATATATATGGGATTTTGATCAAAACAAAAATGGCTTTAAATAAAGAAATACAGGCCAACTTTCAGCCTTAGGATCTGGCGAGATCATCTTGATATTAAAAGATCTAATGGCTCAATTAATTCACTAAATCTTATTATTTTATTCACTAAAAATCCAATAAGGTTACTAAAGCCATTAGCTACATCTCAATTGTTATGGCATCTCCTATAATCTTGCCATTTCTCTTTCCACTAACAAATCATATGATTGAATTATGAGTTAAATTTCCTCAACTTCATCTCCTTCGTATCTTCATTTTCTTCAGCCACTGTACCATCAAACTTCCATTATACTTGTTCCAGATTAATCTTTTCCATTCTCAATTCTATATCATCGTCGTTGGAAGATCCCAACTCCAATCGTGTTCCAGATTAATCTGTTCCATTTTCAATTCTATATCATCCTCGTTGGCAGAACCCAACTCCAGAAATGGAATCCGTCACACATTCTACTTCGCAAGTAGATAATCAATCATACTCCGATGACTTTGTTGGGAATACAGGTTATGGTTATGTTTTTTATTTTCATTTGTTTGTTATGCTCCGATTCATATATTTGTATCTGTGTCTGTCATTGTCTTCGGTTGTATGAATCTTTTCACCTATATTATTTGATTGATTTGTCCGCTATGCTTTGATTTGTGTTTAGTATTACCCATTTTCGTATAAGATAGTTTTACGAGTTGTATGCCGTGATTTCATCCTATTATGACCTATTATCATTCTAAATCCAGTAGATGGAAACTTGTCTTTACTTAATCGTTAGTTTTTGGTGTTTTCTGATTATGATTTATTACAGATGTAAATACACCAGAATGCCCTATAGAACTAAACCATTTGTTGGTCGTAGCTTCCCCATATTGGACAACGCCATTGAATTTTACGAGAACTATGGTCGTCGTGTTGGTTTTGATACAAGGAAGAACGGTTCAAAGAAGGTTGATGATATCACCATATGGTTTTACATGGTGTGTAACAGAGAAGGTGAACAGAAATTTAGCGATCAACAACCCAAACGACGACGTAAATCGAAAAAATGTGGATGTAATGCTCGTGTTGCATTCAAATTCGATTCTGACCGTGGTTATCTCATTCAACATTTGAACGAAGAACACAACCACCCCATGGTTTTGATACAACACCAGAAGTTCATGAGATTAAATCGTCAACTTGATCCAGTTCACCAAAAATTTATTACGGATTGTGCTGGTGCTAATATCGGTCCATCTCTCACTTTCAAGCTGTTGACTGAATTGATGGGCGGATATGAGTCTGTTGGGTGTATTGTGTTGGACATCCGAAACTACACACGGGACATAGGAAGATACGCTGAAGGATATGACGCCCAAATAATAATAGACGAGATGAAGAAGAAGAAGAAGAAGAAGGAAAATTGTGACGCCTTCACGTACGAGTATGAAGTTGATTCTCGTAGTCGGCTGATGCATTTATTCTGGTGTTATCCTATTGCTAAGAAGAATTTCATGCAATTTGGTGATATTGTCTCGTTTGACACTACATACTCAACTAATAGGTATATGTTGTCCACTTAAAATTGCTGCATTTTTCTGTTATGCTATGATTTGAGTTTATTATGACCTATTAGCATGCTAGATCAGTATCCATTTGTAAATGATTTAATCCTTTGTTATGTTTATGTGAAGGTACTCTATGATTTTTGCCCCGTTCACTGGGAAAGGACAACCATGGGCGCGCATTGTCCTTTGGAGCTGGTTTGCTTTGTAGTGAGAGCGCAGACTCATTCTCTTAGCTATTCAAGCAGTTTGTCAAGTGCATGGGCATAGCTCCTAAGTTGATAATTACTGATCAAGACTTGGCATGAAAGTTGCTGCTGAAAAAGTTCTTGTGAATACGCGTCACCGATGGTGTATGTGGCAAATCATGGCAAAAGTAGTTGAAAAGGTTCCTAAGTCACTTCTGGGTAATTCTGAATTTAAAAATGATTTGAATTCATGCGTTTGGTCTGAGTTGATTGAACCCACCGAGTTTGAAGACAAGGGGAAGACTGTTATGGAGACATATGAACTTGAAGGCGCTGAATGGTTCGTTTCTATGTTCGAATCAAGAAAGTTTTGGGTTCCTGCATACTTTAGGGACTTCCCTAACAGTTCTTTGATAAAGACGACTTCTGTTTCGGAATCTCAGAAATTTTTTTTCAAGAGGTATACTCAGTCCAGGGCTAACCTTGTTGTGTTTTTAATGAATTTCAACAATGCTGTTGATGCCCAACGAAACCACTCCACAAAGCTAGATTATATGGATTCTAATACTACCGCAAAGATGAAAACAGAGTGGTCTCTTGAGAAGCATGCATCTACAATATTCACAGATGATGCATTCAAGGAAATTCAAGAACAGATACTGGAGGCTTATAACCACTGCAGCCTTGTATCAATATCAAATGATTCAAGTCCAGAGGTTTACAAGGTTTTAGATCATTTTTCAAACACAGGACTGTCACATTCTCTGTGGAGGATTCTGTGTGTCAATGTGGTTGTAAGATGTTTTCTAGGACTGGTCTTGTATGCTGCCACATCTTCCTTGTGTTGAAGAACAAAAAGATGCGCTTGATTCCTGAGAATCTTATTGGAGGTTGATGGTTGAAATTTCCTCTGGTTAAGGCTGTTCATGCCGTCCAATGCCAAGATGTAGCAACACATGTTTATGTTGATGAGAAGAAGAAGGCACAAGCAATTTTGTTGGGAGAGATGTTGGGTCTATACCAGGCTGTATCTGTCGATATTGATCAAATTCATGAGCTGACATCTATAGTTCGTGAAGCAAGACAACAGATTTTTGCCGACGGCGTAGTAACGTCTACAGCCCAGAAGAAGAAACTAATGGAGGAATTTTATGGGGCTGAGGCACCCCAGGAAGTAGATGTTCAACCACCTGAAGTCGTCAACATGAAGGGATGTGGTAGTAGACTCCCCTCAAGAGTGGAGAAGGCTTTGAAGCTTAAGAGCAGGCCTTTGCGTCAATGCAAGAAATGTCAAGAGTGGGGTCACCACGATTCAAGGAATTGCAACAAATTCAAAGAGAAAGAAAAACGGCGGTCTAGAAGAAATTCTGAAGTTTGATACAATGTATTCTGTTTTTTGAAGTAATGTCAGTTTAAGTTTTTTGGAGACCATTTTATTTGCAATGTCACGTTGTTAGAAATTACTGAGTTCATTCATATTTGTATTAGGCATTCTGTTTCTCAGTAGTTTTATGTCATGACTGGAACATTGGATTATTATGACTCAGTTTACCATTAAGTTTTCATGACCCATATATTCATCTAGTATGACCCAAAAGAATAGATTAAGTTTTTGGCATATAAAACAATAGTTTTACGTAATGACTCTAATATTGCATTATTATGACCTAATATACCCACATACTTTTATGACACATAAAATCGTTTAGTATGACCTAAAAGCATAACTGTTGTTTTTAATAATTATTTTTGCATGCTTCAATCGTACTAGCTTTATTAATATGTTTAAAACATGAGTAGAATCGTGTATTTGGTTTTTTAATATGTTCAAAACATGAGAATATTCTCCGTTCGTACTACTAATCAGTTTGTTTCATGCAAACATATCTATCAAATTGTATGAGGCATTCTGGTATTCATTAGTTTTACGCCATGCCTCGACTGTTGGTATATTATAACACAAATTAACCTAACAATTCTATGGCACACATATTCATTTATTATGACCTAGTGTATCGAGTAATGTTCATCGCATGGGCTATCGTCTACAAGAAACAAGAGAAAACATTCAAAGGTCATTGTAATGGAATTTTTTCTCATCTTAGAGATGAAACAGTATATAGTACCAATGACATCCAGCCGCCGTATAAACATGAATCAAAAACAAGAGAAATACTATCTTTAAAGAAATGAACAAAATGTTTCATTAATTTAAGTTACGACATAACCATTTGGCGAGATCCATAGTTAGCTATCATATTTTCTACGTTGATCTTTTTTTTCTTGTTCTCCTTTGCATAATGTTTAGATGCCGCCTCTTTATTCAGTAAAGCGCTATGATTATTTCCTGCCACCATCAACACACGGTTGTATTTAGCTCCTAAATACTGAAGCACACCTTTGTTTTTAGTCGATAGTCCACAATTCCATTGACCCTCTCTTTCACCCTTGTAGACTTCAAGGTGTCTAAGCAAATAAACCCCGCTGTCATCAACATTGTTTGTCATTCTCCAGCTCATCTTCAACCTCTGAATAGGTACGTTGATCACTGATTTGCATTGATTGTGACAACCAATCATTGCTAAATACTTACAAAAGAACGTCATCTGTAAAACATGCAATGTGTTAGTATCAACAACAATTAAGTGGTACTGTGAGGACTAATGTGTCATCCATACCAATACCTCTGAAATACAACCGTAGGTGAATCGCATGTCATGGTCTTCTCCATCTTTACAAGCATCTATAATCACCACTGCTTTACGTTGGAAGTGTAGTACCTTTTTGAAACGCAGAATGCAAAGAAAACCTATATTTTGTAATATGTTAGACATTTTTGAAAAAATGAGTGGAGGCCTTTCTCAAATAAAATTGCAATCGTATCATGGATGCAACAACAACATACCATATCTATGTCTCCCCATTTGAAGTATGGTATTTCGTTGACCTCTTTGTCAATGTTTGAGGCAAATTCTTCTAGTTTGTCCACATCATCAACTTTTCCATTAGACTCCACAACCGTGTAAAGCTACACATATTTATATTAGTAGGGTTAGTTCACAAATTTAAGTAAAAAGAAACATGGGTTAGGTTAACTCACAGCAGGGTAGGTTGTGAAAAACAGCCTTTTGGGAGAAGTGACCGATTTCAAAGCTTCCATATGGTTAAGCACAGAGCAGAAGACGCTAATTATTCCACTAGAAACCTCATGATGCGGCAATAACTAACAGAATTCCAAAAGCATCATGAGGTTTCTAGTGGAATAATTAGTGCCTTCTGCTATGTACTTAACCATATGGAAGCTTTGAAATCGGTCACTTCTCCCAAAAGGCTGTTTTTCACAACCTACCCTGTTGTGAGTTAACCTAACCCATGTTATTTTTACTTAAATTTGTGAACTAACTCTGCTAATATAAATATGTGTAGCTTTATACGGTTGTGGAGTCTAATGGAAAAGTTGATGATGCACACAAACGTGCTGCTCCGGAACCAATACTCATAACAGATTTTTCAGTGTCCGAGCTTTGAATCCTTCCTATAGCCGTGAAGCTACTAATCTCCGAAACAGACTAAAATAAATAGTAATATTAATGAATGTTTACACCTGTCATAGATCTGCAATAATAATTTCTACATATTGTACGATAATACCATTATAGAACCCTATTTATAGCATTAATCAATAAGCGTAAAGAATTATTACACAAGAATTACCTTGTTTACTCCAGCCTGTGGTGTAACAACACAATTTTGTAATTCATTTATGTTAGTTCTGTTTCCTTGTTTCACACTGATTCTTCCTGCGAGACCACCCTGCAATTCACTGTGTTTGTCGAACCGAATACTTTGGATAATGGTATCAAACATCAAACTAAAAGAGTAATTATATGAAATATATCAGATAAGCTGGTCATGGGTTCCAAATATTAGTACAACCGAAGAATACACTAACAATAACCACAAACATAAAATATGCTTTTGGGTCATACTAATCGAATATTTGAGTCATGAAAACATATGGTTAAATCGGGTCATAACAAGCTGGAACTGGGTCATACGACCAAAGCATACACTAACAATAACGAAAATATCAACAACGACTTTTGGGTCATACTAAACGAATATTCGAGTCATGAAACATATGGTTAACTTGTGCTATAATAAGCAGGCCCTAGGTCATACGACCGGAGAATACACTAACAATAACCAAAAACCATCAGCTATGCTTTTGGGTCATACTGAACGAATATTTGGGTCATGGAAATAAGGTCATAGAAATATATGGTTGCACATCGTGCAAAATAAGCTGGCCCTGGGTTCCACATTGTCACGGCACCATTACAGATTACATAATTCTTATACACAACATTGTTCAAATATTTAGTACAGGCAACTTGGTTCACCATAAAAAATTACATCGGTTTCGAGTTAGTCTTCAACTTACATTCTTTGGTAAAAACGAATGATGGATGTCAAACGGTGGCCCTTCCTCAGCAAGCTGTGTCAGTTGTGCCATAACTTTGAACATGCTCTGCACAGCCTCTACAAGCTTTGGTACATTGAACTTGTCCTTTGCCAAAGCTGTCTTCAGTGATGCCACCGTTTCCTCCTCATCCACCTCCACCTCGGGAATTACCCCAATCATATTGCAGGCAGTCGATCCTGCAATCTTCATTGCTTCAAAGTTCTAAATTAGATTAGTTACATCATTCATACTTCTCAACAAATTCAGCAGCCCCCTTACAACATCTTCAGTTGCTTCTGCAAATCCCTCGATTGCGATTTCCCACTGGTCCTTTTCCTCCGTCTCTTCCTCTTCAAAAACAAGTATGATTGATGGATGAGGCAGCTTGTCAGGGTCACCTCTGTCTACTAAACTTCCCCTCCCGATAGTATCGCCAGATTCAAGCTCCATTTTCTCTCTTTGCCTTAGTTTTTCGCTTGTCCAGCCAAAAACTGTCAGGAAAACGCGTGACACCAGAAGTTTTTTGTGGAAAACCCGATCCACATAAAAAGCCTGCAATTGAAGTTTAATATTTAAGTAGTTATAAGTCATGCTTCATGATTTCAAATTACATACATAATGCAGATTTGTAAAATGGAATATTCATTCAAAATAGTATCTAAACAAAGTGTAATAGAGATCATATCACCAAGAATGTTATCGGTCCTGTGAACGGTGTATTCTTGGTAGACCTCTAGTTTTTAACTGCAACAGCCAGTGTCTCGAGTACATAAGCACACCAATTGTACTCTTTCACAACCGATATGTCTTTGAACACATAGTCTATATGCGTCTGACACTTTCCATCCCCACAAGGATTAATCAGAACTGTGTCTACTATCAGAATGAAAACCTTGCGAAACCATTCACCACCCGACTTATACTTTAAGACCACTTTAATCAGGTCATCCGGAAGAATACGTTCGACATTTTTTCCAATTCTTCGAGCAACCTGCTCAAAGAATGGCATCTTTTTTTACCTATCGATGCGGTTGATCAATGTCCCCCCGATAGGAAGCCCTAAAGTCAAGTAAACATCTTCCGGGTAAATTGCAAGCCGTTGGTTTTCCAGCTGAATAGTGCAGTCTACTTCCCCGAAACCTTTGACCAGGTCATAGGCCATTTTCCTAGGGACCTAAGCCATTCCAAAATTCCTAAACTCACCAAACCCTATGACTATCACGTCATTCATCTGCTCTTCGTTTAGAGATTGTAAAACCTCGATTATTTTCCAAGGACTGGTTTTGAGCTTCAATGTTTAGTGCCTTATTTTTCGTCATCTGTCTCTCCTCTTCCAACACCCTCATGTATCTTCTCTTTCCCTTTATTCACTTTCTTCTTCCCAGGTGCCTTTTTGGGTACTTCTTCTGTTTGTATTACGTCATTCTTGTCAACCACTGGATCGATTCTAGTCATCACAGATTCTCTCATGCGCTTTGAACCTGTAACCATAAAAAAAACAAATAATACTCTTTATAGTTAATATTATTAGTTGTTATACAATACAGGAATACCTTTTGACATATAAGGCGAATCGGTAACAGCACCAGTCCCTTGGACATGGGAGGTCTCAGCCTTATCACTTCCAGATGTTTCCAAATTCAAATTTTTTAGGCTCTCCCTAGCCCAGACTCTTTTTCTGATAATGAGTTCAGTTGCCTTGTTTAAGGATAGTGTAGTCCTACCTACAACCACACATTTTTAGGAAAAATTAAGTAGTTTTCCAGTGACCTAATACTTGCACATAGTATTCATTATAACTGTCACTTCCGTCATGATGACATTAAACTAAAAAACATAGTAAACCCCACAGAGATGAATCAAAGGTGTGCAATAGTCATTGATGTGCAAACTATATCAACAACACAGTGGTTTTCTTTAAAACTAATGATGATTACATTAAACTGGAAAACTATGAATTAAACATTTCAAGTGTAACATCAATGGTTGAGTCATATTTGGATTTACTGACATAATGTGCAATGTGCAATTTCAGCATAAGAAAGAGGTTAATATTGAGACATAAGCGTCATAACTAAACAATTGTGTAATAGACAAATCATCACAATCATAGCAAGTTATTACTAGTCTATTAATGTAAGTACCTTTTCCAAAATTGGAAACATGTTCAGCTGTTTCTTTCTCTTTTTCCACTTCTGGACTGATTTCGTTATGTGGTGCTGTATCAGAAACATCAATAAATTAGTCCAACATATATCCTAGCAAGTATAACATTATTCTTAGATGATAAACTTATTGGACCCTCATCAATTTCTTGAATCATAGTGGAATAAGCATTATAGTTTCTCAAAAGATTGCAACTAAGTTATACCTTTTTCACACTTATATAACCACATCACAGACACCAAAGATGACTCTTTTTTTTCCACAACCAATGGGTAGTACATGTACAACAGATGGATGAATATATGATATGTTCCAACTTAATCCCAGTGTCATTACAAAACAATTGTGAACTAGAGATATAATCACAATCATAGCAAGTTATTACCAGTTGAATAATGTAAGCACCTTTTTCAGAAATTGGAAAATCCCCAGCCGTCTCTTTCCCTTTATCCCCTTCTGGAATGATTTTGGTATGTGGTCCCGTATTTGAAAGCATATTGCAACTAAGTAATACATTTACAGAAACATTTTACAAACTGTAAACAAAAATGACATTTATATAAACACATCACAGCCACCAAAGATCACTCTTTTTTTTCCACAAACAATGGGTAGTACATAAACAGTAGAGAGATGAATATATGACATGTTCCAACTTAATCCCAAGTGTCATAACAAAACAATTGTAAACTAGAGATATCATAACAATCATCTCAAGTAAGTACTAGTTGGGAGCAGCAAGCACCTTTTTCAGAAATGGGAAAATCCCCAGCAGTCTCTTTCTCTTTTTCCACTTCTAGAATGATTTTGTTATGTTGTCCCATATCTGAAACATCAATAAATTAGCGTATAACATTACAAGAAACAAAGCATATAAATATGCCTTTATTCCATAACTTGTTTCCCATATATGGCACACCAATTCATGAGTTCTTAAAGAGCAGAGCTACAATAAGGTAAAAAATATATAACTTTAACCTTGATTTATGTCATGGCTAGCAGAAATCACTTCAGTTGAGGGTTTTGTGGAAATTTGGCCTTTTGCTTATGAAACAAAAAACCACAAAGTTCCAAAATCGAAACAACACTACATGCATCCAAATCCCAGAATGCGAAATCGACTTACCTTTCGGTGCTTTTGGGATCCGCGGTATCTTCTTCTTCGCGTTCGTTCTCTGATACACTACGTGTCGAACAACGAACTGAAGTTAAAGTTTGACCTGATTTTGTCAAATTTAAGTCAAGGGTAACAAAAGCTTACTAACCTTTTTCGTCATGACTAGTAGTTCCAGTTGCTCGAGTGTTGACCATTGTTGAATTAGGTTTTTGGTTCCCCTTCTTCGTCGATTTTCTAGAGTAGGAATAGGGTTTTTGTAGAGGAAACGATTTTATGGAAGAGGCGACGTTTTTGTGGAGGAGATGGCGAATTTGTGGAGGAGACGACGAATTTGTGGATGAGACGACGAATTTGTGGAGGAGACGTCGATTTTGAGCCGCGATGATTTTTTGTTGGAGGATTTTTTGTTGATTTGGTGGTAGAAGAACAAGATTTGAGGGAAACTGGAGAGTTTTTGTTTAATGAGAGTGAAATTGAATGGCACGGGAATCCAAGCACCAACTTAGCGTATGCAGTAATTACTCCCAAATCCCAATTAATCAGCACCTATAAAATGGAACGACGTTTCCTAATATTTTCGATTCCTAAATTACCCCGCACATGACACAGATCGGTCTTATTATGACCCATAAAAAACGAGGAGTCACTCCAAATCTTAGCCATTAATCTCCAGATCCAACGGTATAGATATAGTCTGTATTTCTATACTTAAGGACTTATTTTGGTAGATGAAGACCCTATATATATATATATATATATATATATATATATATATATATATATAGGGATGTATTCATTTCCTTTTGGTATTTTTTGTTCTATTGTTCTTTTTAATCTCGGCCATTAATTCTGAAGATTTAACGGCCCCAAATAATGTCAACTTATGTTAAATTAAATCATTAAAAATTGTGAAAAGTCTAGTTTAGGGAATCGACGTTGGTGGTTGTTATGGAAAATCCCATAATTTTCTCTTCCAAACTCAACGGTTATTTTGATTGCAGATCACGTTCAATTTGTGGTTTCTTCCCAAAAATTTTGCGTCTGCACTCCACAAATCTCATCGCGCATGTACCTCCTCCTCGTCGTCGCCGTTCCGTTCATCTACATCCTGGTTTAACCCTATTTACTTGCATTTCGCTGCTTCATAATTTTCAACCTCAATGAATTAAATATATTTCTGAATACTGCAATAAGAATTGCTTAATTGTGGGTGATCCTAAACGGACAGCCAGCATATATGGAGTCGTGATATCGTTGAGCAAAATTATGGGATCTCATCTTTTTAGTGATTGACTTAGCTTATCATAACTGGATTTTCTTACTGATGGCTACTGCAGATGGACTGAAGTTGTGATTTTGCTGTGCAACTATCTGAATTATGTTATGAATTTCCATGAGCCATTTTCTTCCTCAACACATACAATCTGAGTGATCCTGTTAATTCTGTTTTTCTCCTTTTCATTTTTTCGATTTCCATTTTTCGTCGCGCGGTTAATCTGAAGGTACATATTGTGTAGTATAATGCGTAATTTTAGTTTTTGTAATGCATTATTTGTGATATGTAATGAACATTTATCATGCCCCGTTTAATTTAAGTTGTGCCGAGTTTCGATGTTTTGCGCACGTTTCTTATTTTCCCTAAGGGTTTAACAACCCCAGGGGCTAGGGTGTAGTATGTTTTAAGTCTAAAAAACGTTGTCCAAATACACGAGCTGAAGTAATTCATCTCGGGTTGCACATGAATAGCGCGTAGGTATTTTTAAAACAGACATACATAATGTACATTTTAGTATAGTATAATGCGTAGTTTAGTTTTTGTAATGCATTTTTTGTGATATGTAATGAACATTTATCCTAACCCGTTTAATTTAAGGTGTGCCATGTTTCGATGTTTGGCGAACGATTCTTCTTTTCCCTAAGGGTTTAACAAGCCCAGGGGCTAGGGTGTAGTATGTTCTAAGTCTAAAAAACGTTGTCCAAATACACGAGCTGCAGTAATTCATCTCGGGTTGCACATGCATAGCGGGTAGGCATTTTTTAAAACAGATATACATAATGTACATATTGTGTAGTATAATGCATAGTTTTAGTTTCTGTAATGCATTATTTGTGATATGTAATGAACATTTATCCTGCCCCGTTTAATTTAAGTTGTGCCGTGTTTCGATGTTTGGCGCACGTTTCTTGTTTTCCCTAAGGGTTTAACAAGCCCAGGGGCTAGGGTGTAGTATGTTCTAAGTCTAAAAAACGTTGTCCAAATACACGAGCTGCAGTAATTCCTCTCGGGTTGCACATGCATAGCGCGTAGGCATTTTTTAAAACAGATATACATAATGTACATATTGTGTAGTATAATGCGTAGTTTTAGTTTCTGTAATGCATTATTTGTGATATGTAATGAACATTTATCCTGCCCCGTTTAATTTAAGTTGTGTCGTGTTTCGATGTTTGGCGCACGTTTCTTGTTTTCCCTAAGGGTTTAACAAGCCCAGGGGCAAGGGTGTAGTATGTTCTAAGTCTAAAAAACGTTGTATAAATACACGAGCTGCAGTAATTCATCTCGGGTTGCACATGCATAGCGCGTAGGTACTTTTTAAAACAGATATACATAATGTACATATTGTGTAGTACAATGCATAGTTTTAGTTTCTGTAATGCATTATTTGTGATATGTAATGAACATTTATCCTGCCCCGTTTAATTTAAGTTGTGTCGTGTTTCGATGTTTGGCGCACGTTTCTTGTTTTCCCTAAGGGTTTAACAAGCCTAGGGGCTAGGGTGTAGTATGTACACATTAATAACAACGTTAACAAAGACCAGTAGTTTGAGTTATAAAACTAGTGTTTTGTTATAATCGCGGTTATGGACTAATTTTGACTGATTTACATAATGTACATATTATGTAAGAGACGATCGCCCTTTCTTCCTCTAGGGTTCTTCGGCTCACCCTGATCTCCAGCCGTACTTGGGCCTACCTCGGCCAATCTATCCCTGAATTTTTTCGCAAATGCTACCGGAATTACATCGTCTACTGCTTCGTCGATGTCGAGTCTTAGCTGCTTCTCTGCTATGGAACAAACAACATAAAACATCAGAAAATTATCATTAAAACAGAATACAACATGATATGCGCACTTTGAATCTTCACTGAGTTGATTAACCCATATACAAAATACATCTCATAATGCCTAATATACTCCAAATAATGACAATTACTTGCTACATAATGCACTGCCTAAACTAAATAATGCACATATGTAATCTTCACTGAGTTGATTAACCCATATACAAAATACCTCTCATAATGCATAATATACTCCAAATAATGAATAATACTAACGACAACAAGCACTTCTGATTTCAAATAATGTGTACTTTGAAATTCACTGAAATAATTCACACGTATACACAATAGCCTTCCTAATGAATACTATAATTTAAATAATGACAAAAACTTAACCTATAATGCCCAAGACAAAAAAAAATGAACATATTTATATTGCATTCAATAATGGATCATTTTACACTTTGAATCTTCACTGAGTTTATTAACCAATATAAAAAATACCTCTAATAATGCCTAATAAAAACCAAATAATGACAATAACCTACTACATAATGCGTTGTACAAACCAAATAATGCACATATGTAATCTTCACTGAGTCTATTAACCAATATAAAAAACTTTAATAATGCATAATATACTCCAAATAATGACAATAACCTGCTACGCAATGCACTGCCTAAACCAAACAATACACATACGTAATCTTCACAGAGATGATTAACCCATATGCAAAATACCTCTCATAATTCATAATAGACTCCAAATAATGACAATTACATACTACATAATGCACTTCCTAAACCAAATACTGCCCATATGTAATCTTCGCTGAGTTGATTACCCCATATACATAATACCTCTCATAATGCATAATATACTGCAGATAATGACAACTTAAAGATACATAATGCACTGCCTAAACCAAATAATGTAAATATGTAATCTTGACTGAGTTGAATAACACATATACATAATACCTCCACTAATGCATAATATACTGCATATAATGACAACTAACAGCTACATAATGCACTACCTAAACCAAATAATGCATATATGTATCTTCCAATAACCACTTTTCCCACAACAGCAAATGAACCGGGTACATAAGTCAAAATATGTAACAAATAATGCATCCAAGTACATCAATAATGTGGATTTTAGATTATCTAATGCGCACAAAACAGTCATGCAATTACCCTTTCAGCCATTACCCAGATATGAAGATGAATACACAATGGAAGCCTAATTGATGTCGAACAACTGAACCAATTATACACTCACTTCATACGCTCAATCATATGACGTAATTATACACGCAGTTATACAGATTCTGTCAAGTAATGGCTAAACCATGCACAACAGCAGTCACATAATGGCTAAACCATGATAAATAATGCATAGAAATAGCTACATATTGAACAGATTCAATCAAGTAATGAACATACACATATTGCATTCACCCATTGACCCATGTACAATAGCAGTCACATAATGGCTAAAACATGATAATTAACGCATACAAATAGGTACATAATGTACAGATTCAGTTTAATAATGCGGCCATGAATATTGCATTCACCCAGTACTTCACGTAGAGAAGCAGACAACTATTCCAGGAATTGGATATGCAAATGAAATAGAATGCTCACCTTCAGACTGGGATGGTTGTGAAGTTGAAGGACGTCTTCTTCTCGTCATGATAAATCTGGGAGATGAACCAAAAAACTATAACCCTATAAGATTTCATCTACATAATGGGTCACTAAACAATTGTAAACCAGAAAATAATTACAAAATCAATTAAAGACCCAACCCTAACCACAATGAATACGAATAATTATTTAACAACCAAAAAATAATATGAAAAAAATTGTGAATCGACGAGTTGGTGGTGTGGTAGGCGGCGAATATCTCGGATAAACGGTGGATGGAACGCAGAAATTGACCTTCTTCAAAACCTACCTCTTCGTCGACTTCAGGAGATGCTTACACAATATGGGAATGACAGTTTGACAGTGAAACAGACCACCGTCGACGCTCTTTGGATATTGACAGACCTTTGAGGAGGCGGCTAGGGTTTTGAAAGTTGATCGAAATTGGGGAGAAGATTTGCGGTGAGAGATTGAAGGAGAGACGCTTGGAGTGAGAAATTGGGCAACCCTAGGGGTTGAATTCCTTAGCATGCTTAAATTTCGGACCTTCCATATTCTAGCGGTTCAAATTTTCACTTCTTTACTGAATTACCCTTATAATGCACTAAAACAACCTTATAATGCACCGCGGGTTTAAAAAAAACATCCATCCGGACCGTTTAATGTGAATCTTAGGGATTCAAGACACATATGTTTGCCCCGGACTTGCTCTTGTAAATATTTCAATAACCCAAACAAACCCAACAAGAAATGAAACAATAAAAATGGTGGAAAAGGGAGAAGGGGAAGGTGTTATGATTTAGATAGATGTTTGGAACCTATAGACATTCTACAAAACAATGAAGACAACCCAAGGTAACTTTCACCAAAGCAAGAATCTAATGGCTCCACAAAACTAGCAACACAAGAACTAGAATTGCATACCTTAACATTCAACCTAAGCCTGACAATAGATTGGAATGCAACCACAAGGGATTTTGATAAATCTTCAAAAATGAAGATGTGTGCTCACAAATGGAGTCTTTGTTCTTACAATGTCATTCAAAAACTGATGACAGAAACCCTAGACATGTGTATTTATACTAGGAGTGAAAAATGAGCAAAATAAAACAATTCTTGGTCACAAAGACACATCCTGAATAAAACGCCCGACCAGGCGTTTCCCTAGGCTCAGAGCGAAGTTTCTGGACAAAAATTGATCTCTCGACAAAACCGCCCGACCGGGCGTTTTGCATGAGGAAAAACACTCGCCCGCGCGTTTCGTTCTGTATTGCGCGACTTTAGTCAAACGGCCATATCTCTCTCATCCGAACTCCGTTTGGGGCGTGTGAGGTACCCACGCAAAGGTATTTCGACGATGAAGACGATGGTGGTCTTGAATCATCAGCATTTGAACACTGTATTAGTAGGCATATTGACATTTGAACAGACCTCCACATTTGGCTTGACTCCTTGTCATGTCTCCACCCTCTTCTCGGGCCCCAATCAACCCATGGCCCTCGACATCGTTGTATTCTATGATTGTGAATACATGGATTCAAATCATCATCTCCTTCTTTGTGAAAGGATTTGTCCTCAAATCTGATTCTTTGATTCATTATTATGACACTCGGATTCACATCATCCCCTCATTCTTTAGAAGGATTTGTCCTCAAATCCCGATCAAGTACACCTACAAAATCGAGCGAGTCCAAATCAAATATCATAGTACCGTACAAGAGGTTGATTTCACTTTGGAACCAAAAAGACATTTCTTTAACAAGGAGATGGTTCTCATAATCACAATCAACGAACCAATTTCCACTATCACATTCAAAATCGAATATAGCAATGAGAACAAAGGAGACCTCAATCTTAAGATCATTTTCTTGAAGCTTACAAGGAACCATACCAAGTAAAGAATCAAGGTTGTCAACGTGATGCTCACTTAATTTCTCCAACACTTTGAAAAAGTAATCATTATTATGAGAAGAATGTGACCAAAAATTATTATGCATAGCATGTAGGGTATGTTCAACACAAGACATGTGAACCTTGTAAAACACCACATGAATCTTGTAAAACATAACATCGATTAACATAAGGAACTTATCAAAATAAGCCCATCGTAATTGCTCTAACAATTTCAAGACATGGGCACACACATGGGAACAAGGCATTATTATGAATTTAGTCACAACATAACCCACAAAAGACACGTGAGTGGAAAAGTCCTTTACAAAACGACCATAGAATATTCCAATCTCATTGAAGGGTTTTACTAGTTTCCAATAAAAGCATGTAGTAAACCAAGGAATAAAATCAACAATGTATGTACTCATCTTGGGTCTACTAGTTCCATTGACACACTTAAGAAACTCAAAATTTCCAACAAAAGAAAGTTTAGGTATCTTAGTATGCAAGGAGCTCATTCTAACATTCAAGCTAAAATCCTTAAGAGAAGTGACATTCCTATCAATGTATGGATTTATCAAGAAAGGGTCAACATATGATGCAAAGATAGACTTAGCATTCAAAGATTTAAGCTCTTGATGCCACAAATCACCAATGACAAAGCTATCATCACAAGTCGGCTTTGCAAAATCAATCTTATTCACATGTGTCACTCTTGAATTTACAAACTTATGCTTTAAGTACAAGATAGGCTCAACATGATTCAAATCAAATTTGCAAAGCAAGTTATTGTCCAACACATCAATCTTATCTAAGCACTTTAAAGAAACATCACAAGGAAGCAAGGATAGTGTACTTGAACCTTGGGCAATGAGTTCTTCGACTTGCTCTTGTTCCTCTTGATCATTTTTCGGTGAGGTAGTTTCCAAGCCATTTGCATCATGATGTCTCACTTCCATGTCTTCAGTTTTACTCACTATAAAAGGCTCATCAACACAAAAAGTAATATAAGAAGTGTTAGTGGGTAAAAGTTTATATTTCTCACCAAGGGCAAAAGGCAAAGGATTATCTAGTGCCCACCCAAGGTTGACCTTATAATCTAACAAGCCACTTTTTTTTCTCACATGCTTGTAGTTTTTCTCTCTTGATAGCTTTGATTCACACTCACCCCCACCACTCTCTCTTGGCTTTTGCATCACACATTTTAGCCTTTTCTCACACTCTATATTTTCTTCTCTCTCTTGATCATTCCTTACGTGTTCATTTACTTTGCAATTTCATTTGGCTTCGTTTCCATGCTCAAGACTTGAAGGAATTTTAATGGCTCACGCTCGTCTTCGTCTTCCACTATGCTAGACACGCCATCATTAAAAGTTGGGCGTGAGTCTTCTTCATGTAAGGTTGTGGATTCTTTTTCATCATCACATTTTTCTTCATCATTATCGGAAACAAAGTCCACCATATGCTTGACACGCTCTTTAATAATGTGGTTAACATTGTCACACTTACTTTGAATCAAGCTCTCTGAAGGAGGGAAGTTGAATGACAACCACGATGAAACATTCGTGTGATAGCTAGGATGAGATAAGTCCACCTTCTTTGGTGGGACACTTCTTCCGCTTGTGCCACAACCATAATGTCGAGAGTTTGAGCTCTTCCTTGCTTTACTTGAGGTTTCTTCCCCCATTAACCACTCATGCACCTTATGATGACCATGATCCCTCATCCTCCTAGAGTGTGACTCTCCATGGAACTTTGGAACTCGTTCCCTTCTACTCCCTCTATCAAGTCCATCATCATGGTACCTTGACTTGTAGTCACTCCTATCATGTCTCTCTCGGTCACTAGGTGCTATGGAATGGTTATGCCTAACTCGATCTCTGAGGAGGGCTATATCCTCATGGAACGTCGTAAATCCCCCTTGCATAGTGGTAAGGTCACCACGCATCCCCGCCACCTTTCCCATAAGTTTTGTCATCATCTCTTTGAGGGTGTCGTCGTATGTGGACGCGATGCCGTCCCCATCCTCCCTTCTAAGCCAATTGTGCCTAGAATTCCTCATATGTGGTGGCATTTTCAGGTACCTACAAAGAAGATAAAAAGGGCTAGGGACACGTCCCTTTTGTTAGTAACACAAACAACGCACACACCCAAGAATGGAGATTTTAGTGAGGAGCTCACTTCCTAACCCACAAAGCATGTCCCCAATTCCCCAAACTCACACCCAAAATCTCTCGGAAGGCTTAGAGATTTAGTGGCTAGATACTCTCCCTCACTTGCTCTCGATGATGTAATCCCAAGGGTTGTACAAATAGCACAAACAAGATACACAACTAGGCAAGTGAAAACTAGTCCAAGAAGCCACAAGATAAGTGAAAGTAAGGTGCTAGGCCAATGGGACAAATCAACAAACACTTTGTGTGCACAATTTCACCCAACAACAATAGAATGTAATTTCAGCCTACAACTTTGTAACAATCAATTTGACATACCCAATAATGTGAATCTTAGGGATTCAAGACACATATGTTTGCCCCGGACTTGCTCTTGTAAATATTTCAATAACCCAAACAAATTCAACAAGAAATGAAACAATAAAAATGGTGGAAAAGGGAGAAGGTGAAGGTGTTATGATTTAGATAGATGTTTGGAACCTATGGACCTTCTACAAAACAATGAAGACAACCTAAGATAACTTTCACCAAAGCAAGAATCTAATGGCTCCACAAAACTAGCAACACAAGAACTAGAATTGCATACCTTAACATTCAACCTAAGCCCGACAATAGATTGGAATGCAACCACAAGGGATTTTGATAAATCTTCAAAAATGAAGATGTGTGCTCACAAATGGAGTCTTTGTTCTTACAATATCATTCAAAAACTGATGACAAAAACCCTAGATATGTGTATTTATACTTGGAGTGAAAAAGGAGCAAAATAAAACAATTCTTGGTCACAAAGACACATCCCGGATAAAACGCCCGACCGGGCGTTTCCCTAGGCTCATTTCGCCCGCCCGAGCGAAGTTTTTGGACAAAAATTGATCTCTCGACAAAACCGCCCGACCGGGCGTTTTGCATGAGGAAAAACGCTCGCCTGCGCGTTTCGTTCTGTATTGCGCGACTTTAGTCAAACGGCCATATCTCTCTCATCCAAACTCCGTTTGGGGCGTGTGAGGTACCCACGCAAAGGTATTTCGACGATGAAGACTATGGTAGTCTAGACGTTTGAATAGACCTCCACATTCGGCTTGACTCCTTGTCATGTCTCCATCCTCCTCGGGCCCCAATCAACCCATGGCCCTCGACATCGTTGTATTCTATGATTTTGAATACATGGATTCACATCACCGTTGATGAATCGAATCTAACGGCACATATTTAGAAGAATGAAGGATCTAAGGGATGAATATGAGAATAATGCTTCCCTATATATATATATATATATATATATATATATATATGGTTGTATTATATACCAAACTAGTTTAAAACACTAAACGCCAAACACAACATTATATAATAACGCAGAGTTCATTACAACTTTATTTGTAGTTCATTATAGAGAATTCTGAGATTTAAAAACAATAACATCATCGTGCATAGTTTAGAAATTTGAAGTTCATTATAAGTTTGTTATTAGCTCATTATAATGAACTCCAGGTTATCATATAATGATGTTGTTCGGCGTTTAAGGTTTAGGAGTGGTATGGTATTGATCACAAATTGATCCCTCAGCCATATCTACAATCGTCTTGGTTGTCCTAAGAAATGACATTTCTAACAAAATACCGCTAGACTCCCTAGCTTCAGACTCATCCATCTTGATCATGTAAAAGTCAGCAGGATAAGTAAAATCATGTATTCTCACCAACACATTCTCTAACACTCCCTCAGGACTTATACACGACCTATCAGCCAGTTGGATTAATACCCTAGTGCTAGATAACGTTACTCCCTTCAGCCGATTATAAACTGACAATGGCATAACATTTATAGAAGCTACCAGATCACACATTGCATGCTCGATTTTTACATCTCTTATAGTTATAGGCAAAGTGAACATACCTGGGTCTGCTCTCTTGGGTGGTAGCTTTTCTTGCACAATTGTTGACGCTATCCCTTCCACCATGATCTTCCCATCCTTTTGGGCTTTTCAGGCTATGAATTCTTTGATAAATTTTCCAAGCGGGGGTAGCTTCACGGCTTGGAGGAATGGTATGGTGACATCCAGCTTCCCAAAAATTGACATGTAATCCATTGGGTTTTCCTTCTTCCTCTTGGTCACGAAACGATAAGGGAATGGCTTTTTCCCTTTCTCTTCTTCGACCAGCTCCTCAACAGCCTTCCCGGAGTCTTTCTCGGGCACATTCTGGGCTGGAGTTTCCTTCGTCAGTTCTTTTTCCTTAGATGAGTCTACCTTGGGCTGCCTGCTTCCGGTTTCACTGTTCCTCGATGGTTCATCACTCAAGAAAAATGGATCTTGCATTTGGGGTAGAGGTTTGTGTAGCTCCTCTTCTGAGACAACGTCTCTAAGTAATGTTGCTCCACTTGATTCCCCACTGGACTTCTTTGGTTTGGGCTCCTCATAGGAGGTACCAGACCGCAATGTGACCTTGCTCACGTTTGCTTTCTCAGGCACATGGACTGTAGAGGGGAGTTTCCCTGAATTTCTTTTTAACTCACCCATCGAACTTGCCAGCTGGGCCAACTGCCTATTCATCATATCAATGTTCGCTTTATGCTCCTTCTGGGCATTCTGCATCCCCTGCACTACTTCTTTATTAGACTGCAACTCACCCTTGATGCCTTGCTGCGAAGCAAGCAATTCTCCCATCATATCCTCCATAGATCGTCTTGACCTGTTAGGATATTGGGACTGATTTGGCCCTTGGTGCTGGTTTACTGGGAATTTTGGTTGGGCTGAAAATTTTGGAAGTTTTGCTGGTTCTGGTTAGACGGGTAATGGTTATACTGGCCAGGAGGGTTGTACTGGTCTTGGTGATATTGGTTCTGGTTTTGGTTTTGGTTCTGGTTTTGGTTCTGCTGATGTTGTGGACCTTGATTAGACTTATTCTGGTAATTGTGAAAGTTTCTCTGGTGGGGTGGTATATAAACAGGGTTCGGGTTCTGGTTTTGTGAGTTCTGGTTATGGGTTTGTTGATTCCTTCCTGACCAGTTGGCTTGGTGGTCAGGATTTGCTGGGGCACAGTTGGGATTCTGGTTCGGGTGGGGGTTGTATTGGTTCTGACCTTGACCTTGGCTCTGATTTTGGTTCCCGTCTTCCCATCGAAAGTTCGGATGGTCCCTCCATGGTGCGTCCCGCTGCCTTCCCTAGATCCAATTCCCATTAGAATTATAGTACCCCACAACATTGACTTGCTCCATATTGACGAAATCATTAGGCTGATCATAGCCTGGTCCTTGATTTCCCTGCTCTGTACCCTTGTAGTTCCTAGTTGGGGAAGTGGGTGGTGCGTTCTTCTCGATCGCGCTAAGGAGTGTCTTCTTCAATTCGTCCATTTTCAAATCCATCTTCTGCTCTAACTTGTGCTCCTGGTCAGTAGACAAGGCACTAGCAATCCTTTCTATGCCGTAACCATCTCTAGAATTATCGTACTCCTTCTTTGCACTCAATAACTTCCCTAGGACTCTTTTAGCTTCACTGAACCTTAACTGCGTGAAACTTCCTCTTGACGAGGAGTTTGCTAGGTCCTTTGTTTCCTTGTTCATCCCCTCATAAAAGGTATGATGTATTTCTATATCGGCCATACGATGATTCGGACATGCATCCAAGAGGCTCATATATTTCGCCCAATAGTCACTCAAGGGTTCATCGTACCCTTGTTTCACACTAGTGATCTCTCTCTTCAGCGCGCTCGTCTTTGATGACGGGAAGAATTCTCCTAAGAATGCCGACTTGAAATCTTCCCAACTCTCAATGGAATTGGGGGGCAGTCGCATGAACCAGGTGTTAGCCTCCCCTTTTAGAACGAACGACAAAGCCTTCAATCTATAGTCATCCTCGGTCGCCCCTGCTGGCCTGCTCTGTGCCCTACAAATCTTACAGAACTCATGAAGAAATTCGTAAGGGCCTTCATAGCTCTTTCCACAGTACGTGGGCAGGATTGCAATAACATGAGGATTCACATCTAGGCTGGAATTTAAGATGTTACTCTACTGACTAGGAGGCGGGGAACGAGAATATGAAGGATAATGCTGAAGGATTGATCTACCGAAGAGAGATTGCTAACTAAGCATAGGAGTTGATGAACTAATCGATCCCCGTTCTCTCTCCAAGTGGCTTCCTTTTATAGGGAGGTCTCCCTTGATTTTGGCATGCATACTGGTCAGGATTGCAACATCCTGACGCCCTTCTCACCTGAATTCTCCTAACATTCCCATACTGGCTAGAACACTTCCCTGCACACTTTAGCAACTGTTTTGCAGATATATTCCAATTATGCACATTATACTGACCAGTAACCAAGGCCTAGAATACGACTTATCACATGGGTATTATGGTCATTGCATAGCCAATTGAATTTACTCCAACATCAGGTTTGGTTGGAAAATTGAATTCATTTGAAAAGGAACCCATGATTCTTCTTCTCTCTTCTCCTCTTCTCTGTTCAGGAAATAAACCACATTCAATCCATCGCCATCGTTGTCGCCGTCGCCGTCGCTATCCAGTCTTCAACATCCACTCCTTCGTCGAAATATAGCTTGTGGAATCTGATAGAGATTTGTTGAGCCTGGCGCCGCTCCCCGCGCCACCCCGTGTTCTTCTGGTGGTACGCGCCACCGCCGGATCTCAATCTTCAAGCTGTGCAGCCACTCCGCGTCGATCGTCAATCAGCGACGCAGAAATCCTGGAGAGGTCTAGCATTGAATGCTAAGGCGATGGGTATAAAATTGCTGATGGCTAATGTGATGAAGAATATTGAAATTGAAGATATTTTGAAGTAAAACATTGAAAATGTTGGATATTTTAATGACTAATTGCAAAATTAAGCTTGTATTGAGTAACAGAATGGAATGTATACATAGGAGGCTTGGAGTAAGAGAATTGATATTTGCATAATGATGTTGTATTATTATCCATAAATGCAGCTAATTCTATTTGAAGTTGTAGAAGCTGTGTTTTTGGGAGCAAGTCAAATTCATAATGAAATCTTTTTCTGTGTTCACATCAGCGTTGCATTGCCTTATATTGTAATATGAGAAGTGTGTGTTCGGAGGTTTGGAGATAGTCAAACGAACCTTCTTACATTCAGAATCATATTACCATCAATCTTATAATAATGTAAGAATCATATTACCATCAATCTTATAAGAGTAATGTGTTTTGTGAACAAGAGTGAAGTAAAATCATAATAAGAGTGATGTGTTTTGTGAACAAGAGTGAAGTAATATCATAATAAGAGTGATGTGTTTTGTGAACAAGAGTGAAGTAAAATCATAATAAGAGTGATGTGTTTTGTGAACAAGAGTGAAGTAAAATCATAATAAGAGTGATGTCCAGAGCCTTTGTCCTAGCGACAAAGAGCTTAGACATTATTGTATGAGGTGCCGAGTTCGAGCCCTCTTGACATCAGTTGTAATTTTCTCCTTTCTTTAGTATAGGAGTTTATTTGTAATTTCCTCCTTCGTATAGGAGTTAATTTAAATTTTAAAAAAAATCATAATAAGAGTGATGTGTTCTGTGAACAAGAGTGAAGTAAAATCATAATAAGAGTGATGTGTTTTGTGAACAAGAGTGAAGTAAAATCATAATAAGAGTGATGTGTTTTGTGAACAAGAGTGAAGTAAAATCATAATAAGATTGATGTGTTTTGTGAATAACAGTGAAGTAAAATCATATTAAGAGTGAAGTAAAATTATAATAAGAGTGATGTGTTTTGTGAACAAGATGTTAAGGTTTTGTATACTAGAAATCACCTTTCGAGTGATTGGATACTGTAAACTCTAATTGTTATTTTCCAATAAATGCAACAGATTATTTTTTGTCATAATGTTGTTATGTTTTACATTTAATGGTTGTTTATTGCATATTTAAATGTATAAACAAACGTAACAAAGTCTAAGTCTTTGTTTTAGTAGACCGGTTGTGGGCGTCGTCCAATTTAAGGTAACACGGTCAGTTCTAAACAAAGAAAAATAAGAATTTCACAACCTAGATAGCCCTAGACTACCTATCGCGAAAGGTTGCAATGTCAGTCCGATTATTTCTAAGCCTTATTGAAATAAGATGACGTTGGTGTGGTATAGCACTGAATGGATCTAACAGCAAGACGAGTCTTTATGCTATCTACTAAAAGACGAGGTATCTACTACTTTGACTTACCAAAGGTGCGGGTTTTTCGTCACCCAACGATCCAGGTATATTGGGTAGTGGTGATCAATATCTAGCGGTGCTAGGATTGCTATTACGTTGAATCGTGCGCGAGGAGAGTCTCGTTTGATAACATCCACAAGAGGAGCTCGAAACAAGGTTTTATTATTCGGAACCTAGCTAGTTGGAGTTTAATTACTCTATGAATAATAAATAAGAGTTTCTTGCTAAGTCCACTCTTGGAAATTAAAATATGTTAATTAATTAAGTCCATAGCAGACAATAATTAATTAATGGATGTTTCTATCTTAAGCGCGGGAAATAAAATTAAATGTAATTAAAGGAAACCCGGAATACTTGTAATTTTGGATTTGGAAGGCAGTGTAATATTACTTCTGTAGTGGCTGCTTGTAATATTCCAATATAAGCTTATATTAAATTGTGGGTTCAATTTAATTAGTAAAAAGCCAATTGGGCGAGGCCTGATCCAAATTCTTCCTTAGATCCCTGACTGGGCCCAATATGTGACTTATATAAATAGGAGAATAAAGGAGACAGAAAACACAATTTTTTTATCAAAATTTTCGTCCCCCTCTAGAGAGAGAGAGTTCGAAATTTGTGCTTCCTCCGTGAGCAGTTTCTGTCTTCGTTATTCAAGTCCTAGTACGTTGGTGAGATTTGCCCACACAAATATCAGCGTATAGTCTGGGACACCAGTCAGAAGGTCTGAGGTCGAGTACTGAAGATCTTCACGTGGAGAAGACGCAAGCTATCTTCGATTCTTGATCGAATCAACGAGGTAATTTGGCTAACTCCGTAGTATGCATGTTTTAGGGATTTTATATTCTAAAGCATGATTTTAATTCAAGTTATGAGCATGATACATGTGATAATTACGCGAATAGAATTTGTCTAAATAATCTGCTAAATAGATCAAATTTATGTGATCGGTGTTTTCTGCACGCTTCCGCTGCCAACCCCTTCACAAGAGTGAATTAAAATCATGCTGAGACATAAATCAATTATAATGAAATAGTATAATATCAATCCAACATCAGACATGACACTGTTTTATTGAAAATACTGAAATAAACCATTTTATTATAGTGTGGGATTACACGAATCATGTCGTAATAAACTTAAGGAGAACAAGCTCATCTCCATCTCTAACCCATTAACAATTTGGAATCGTAACTAAATTAAATCAAATTAGCATAAGTTTTCACTTATCAGTTAAATAATCGGTGATGCTGCTGCTTTGGGACTCAACGACGTCGTTATATCCTGAAAAACCTTGAGCCTCTTATCCACCACCTTCTTCTTCTTCAACACATCGCTCTCACCTCCCAAAACCGCCGCCATTATCGTATCCTCAAAATCCTTGCTATTCGGCAAAACATCCGCCCAATTATCCTCCTTCACGTGAGCGGCAGAAAATGGAGCAGAGACGCTGCATCCAAATAGCCTAATTGTTGCCATGGATGACCGATTGATCAAATCAATTAGGGCGCCACTACTGCTGAAGGACCAGCTGCTAGAAGACCTGAGCTCATGCTCATCCAACGGCTTCAAATCATTCCCTCGCCGCCAATGCTGCACCGCCCTCAGATTTCGCCGCCGCCAGAAAGCTTGCGCCGACTTCGTCAAACCGCCGGCGAATCCAGCTCTCTCCGCTCTCCAGAGTGTGATCACCGCCGTGAAACGCCTCCACTTCGGCGCCGCGGAGAAGATGAAGAAGAATGAATCGCGTATGAGCTTAATTTCATAATGTGATTTCCAAAAATACCCTTGGCCTATTTTACATTATTAAAATAAATAATATTTGTACCATTTATTTGTGTGGCTGAGATTTGTTCTCTAGTTATACACTTAAAATTAGTTATATCTTGATCACTAACATATATATATATATATTTTTTTTTTTTTCAAAACCATAGTATTGACTTCAATCTCCAAAAGCAAAATTTCCCATTGCAACTTCCAATATTCAATAATCCAATCCAAAAGTCACCAAAATACTTTTACCTCTTTCTTCGCGGTTGGGCGTGACGAGTTGTGGTGTTGAAATTATTTAATTGTCTATTTTCTATACTTCTCAATCTCGTTGTTTTAATTTCTAATAGTAAGGATGCACCATGCATGTATAATGCACAAATGTTTGTGATGCAAAACGTATAGAGAAATTGACTGAACGGAGAAGAAATTCAGAGAAACCCTAGTTTCTGTGAAAACGAAATATTTTTATAAAAAATCAACTGCGTTCAAAAAGAAAAAAACAACGCTATTTATAAGCGTTTAGAAACCCTAGAAATTCAAAAGGAAAATAAGCAAAATAGGAAAACCTAATTGGTAAAAGAAAAATAATTACTTTTAATATTTTTCCATCTAAGAATTATATTAACTAGGAAATAAATAAAACCTAAAATATAACTTGCTTAACCTCCAAGTCTTATATTCCCCTTCTTGAAAAAGACTCGTCCTCGAGTCTACTTTGTCTCCATCATCACGTTTCACATACACCAACAATTCTGGCACTCCAAACCCCTTCTCAATGGTTTTAAAAAAAATTCGAGCCTCACATGACAAGTAGGCAAGATCACCAAAGTTCAGCCTGATATCCACTATCTTATACCCGAAATCATGCATAATTAGATCAATTGCACAAAAATTACCTAACTCACTTCGCATCACATCATATGTGCCAACAAGAGCCACAAATTTGTTTTGGAAGGCCAACGCATACGAGGCAAAAGCAGCTAACTCACTTTGGTGTGTTTCACCAAAAATCCCACCTAATACATTCGACCGCTTTAGTTTTCTTAACCAAGCATGTGTGGAACCACTAAAATCCTCACAAACATGGGATCCATCAGAACTGTAAAGTGATTTCTCTGTAATCTCATCAGCTTTCGGGATGCGGTTTCCTCCTTCAGTCTCGTCGTACTCCTCATAGACAATTACGACAAAGCCCTCGTTTTTGGTAGCATCATCAAATTTCACGGAAGGAGGTGAGGATTTGCTCATCAATAATAGATCCTCGTCGTATACGAGTTTATCATACACCGGCATCAACAATATATCTTCGTCGTACACGGGCTTATCATACACCGGTATCAACAATATATCCTCGTCGTATACATGCGTATCATACACCGGCATCGAAAATATATTGCTCTCACTATTCTTCGACGGTTCATCCGCATCTGATGATGTGAAGACGTTGCTGAATAACGGATCGTCCATCGATCGACGCACCGGCACAATAGATCTCTTCGGGTTGGATTTTCCCCGACGCTTCTCCAGTCGCACCAATCGCCGCTGTAGGTCTCGAGCTTGTTGTCGTAGATCACCGTTCTCGATATCACGCTGGAGGTCTCGAACTTGTTGTCTCAGATCAACATTCTCGATGTCGCGTCACGCTGTCGTGCAACCTCTTCGTTTGGGAGATCTCCACGCCCCCCACCACGATCGTTTCCACGAGCATCGCCACGTCTGTCGCCATATCTACGTTCAGCCATTAATAATCAACCTGGATCGTGATACCAATTGATGCAAACGTAAAGAGAAATTGACTGAACGGAGAAGAAATTCGGAGAAACCGTAGTTTCTATGAAAACGAAATATTTTTATAAAAAATCAACTGCGTCCAAAAACAAAAAAAACAACGCTATTTATAAGAGTCTAGAAACCCTAGAAATTCAAAAGGAAAATAAGAAATAGGAAAACCTAATTTGTAGAAGGAAAAACAATTACTTTTAATATTTTTCCATCTAAGAATTATATTAACTGGGAAATAAATAAACCCTAAAATATGACTTTCTTAACCTCCGAGTCTTGTATTTTATAAATGCATCAGTTTGTGTTTGACATATAAGTGAATTTAGTGGTCATGGAAATATTAAATGAAAGAAAATTCAGAAAAATAACTAATGTCTTCTTTTTTAAGTGTATATGATGTTATATTTAACTTAAAAGAACCACCGACCGCCACCCATCGGCACCACCTTGGCCGTCGGCCACTCTCCTTCTCCCTCTCCGGCTCTCCCTCTCCCTCTCCCTCTTCACAGTTTTCTCAATCCCATATTCTTTAGTTTCCATTGAAATAGATTCACGATTGAAAATTCGTTTTCCCAAACTCAATTTATTGTTATTCGAGGTATATAAATGGAATTAATTTGACCTTAATATTTTCACTTCTTAAATTAATATATATTGGATTTGATTGGTATACCAAAAAATTTCTTAAATAGCATACTCAACGTACATGGAGTGTGTTATATTACTTACTTTTAAGTTGCTAACTTATTAACACAGTGTATTAAAAATGTCAACACGATTCCATTAAAATGTCAGCACAATATATTGAAATGTCAACGAAATTATGTGTTGACATTTTAATGTCATCGTGTAGACATTTTTAATACATTGCGTTGATGAGTTAGCAACTTAAAAAAAGTTAGCAATTGATCACACTTCCCACATATATAGTATAAAAAATGGCAAATTGCATGTAAAGTTATGAACTTTCAAAATAGTTTGGTTTTTTCCATAAATTTTAAATGTTGTATGAAAAGTCATGAACTTTACCGGATTGTGTAAATTTCCCATCTGACTGACCCGATAGATTTCCGACACAAACTTATCTTACGTGGCGCGCCAGAGGCGTGACTTGGTAAAACTCCATTAATTCTGATTGTTCCTCTTCTATCTTTGCAATCTCTGACCTGGACTTATCACAAACATACAAGTAGCACAAATGAAAACATACAAATCGAATTTAGCGTACAAATTGACATAAACATACGAATCGAATTCCACAAATCAAATTCAGCGTAAAAGTAGTCATTTGCCAAGTCACGCATCCGGCACGCCATGTAGGATAAGTTTGTGTCGAAAATCTATCGGGTGGGGTCGGATGAGAAATTTACACAGTCAAATAAAATTCATAACTTTTCATGCAACATTTAAAATTCACGGGAAAAACCACACTATTTTGAAAGTTCATGACTTTATAGGCAATTTACCCTAAAAAATTCTGTATATATAAATGCTTAATAATTAGCATTAAAATTTCACGCCAATTTACAGATTATAGTTCTTTGATTTTTACATTGCTATCGCAAAACTTGGTTGTGAGCATCCACCTTTTTCCTCTAGAAGTTGTTTTATGTTAATTGTGTCAATTATCCAGGTCACATGTGATATATGGTGCTCGCATCGAGGATTGGTGGTTCGTTATATTTACTTAGAGCATCTCCACTGGGCGGATGTCCTACTAGAACATCCACTAGAACTTCCCAAAAACACCTCCTGCCACGTCACTAGGGCTTCCCATCCCACTGCCACGTCACTAGGACATCCTCTTCACAATCCGCCCTTCCCATCGCCCTTCCCACAAGGACTTCCCGCAATAAAAAAAAATCACAAATTCACAAATATACGTAACGGAATTATAATTTTGACACGGAATACGGGAAAATTGCAAATGCTTTATTAAAAAAAATTACATAAAAAAAAGAAAAAAAATTACATAATAAAAAAGAAAAAATTACATAATAAAATTTTTGAATCGGCTCATTCCTCGTCGTCCGTGCCGCCCTCGCCGTCGCCCGTGCCGCCCCCGTCGTCCCCGCCGCTAATCTCGGCGCCATCATCTCCAATGGGTGGCATGCCCAAATCGCGCCGACATCCATCGATGACATCCTTCAACATCCTTTTGTACACAGGATCTGTCGTGCTATGCCACCTATGCATGGTCCGGACCAAGCTAATCGTTATCTACGCGCGGGCGAGACGGTCGTACTCTTCTGGGGGAGCAGGGGCCTCCGATTGGACCTCGAACGACCCGCTGCTGCTTCCCCTAGCCTTCCGCTGCGCAGCCTTTTGCCCAATCGGGCGACGACACCGACGGGAGTCTGATTGAGGTAGCGGGGACACTTCCTCGGCTTCTGGGAGCTCGTGCGAACCAGCACTGCTGCTGTATTCATCGGAAGCGTTGATCTTCGTCCGCTTCTGCCAGCCCGATTCAACACCCCCACAAAACTTTTGGGAATCCTTCACCACGAGATAGGACTCCCACTGGTCGAAATCTTTGAACTTCAAAGATCTGTCGGGGTACTGCGCCAGGGCACGGTTCTTCACATCCTCCTCGGACATACCGCTGGTTGCCTGGCGGAGATTGTTTTAGTAGAGGCCGGCAAATCGACTAAGCTTAGGCCTCAACCTCTCCCACTGTTTCCGGCATTGTTCGGGAACGCGACTCTTCGCCCCAGCCAGTTTGTGTGTGAGGTAGGCTTCAGCGACGCGATGCCACAGTCTGTCAATATGCTGGTTAGCACCCACATAGGGATCCTCGAATATTGAAATCCAAGCCTTCGAAAGCGCGACGTTTTCCCACACGCTCCAGACCGTCCGCTTTCCCGTCTCCTCATCATCCTCCTCCTCAGCCACCGTTCGCGAGGAAGAGCTCGTGGCTTTCCCCTTGCCCTTGCCCCTGCCACGGCCCTTGCCGCTGTCCCCACATCATCGGGAGTCTCCCTGATTGGAGATAGCCCCAACTCCTCGAAAGAGAAAGTTTCCACGCCGGTGAACTGATTTTCCGGAACAAAGCTGGAGGGGGTATCAGTAGACAGCATATCGATAACCGGGCGATAGACATCGTCCGCTAGTGGTTCAGGGCCCCTGCCACCCCCTCCACCAGGCATGGTCAGCATCATCCCCGGCATCATCCCACCCATCCCCATCATATTTGGGGTCATGCCCCCCATCCCCATCATATTTGGGGTCATGCCCCCCATCACCGCTGCCCTGGGCATCATACCACCCATCCCACCCATCCAATTGTACATACCGAAGTAAGGGGACATCATACCACCCATACCACCCATCCTACCCATTCCATCCATCCCCGACATTGCCGGAACCATTGGCGCATTTCCGCTAGGGTTTCCCTCCAGTTCGGCGGGAAACGTCGGAGTCAGCGACTCGCTCGTGCCGGGGGAGGTTCTGTCGTTCTCCATTAAGTAGAAATGAAATTTGTAGTAAAAGAAGAGAGAAACTTGTTAACACAAGTGGTGTGAATGAAATGACGGGCAACGGGCCGTATTTATAGAGTTTTTTAAAAATAAAAAAAAATTAATACCGGACGTCCGACCCGGACGTCCGACCCACACCACAATGGCGGACGTCCGCCCGCCCGTCGCCCGCACGTCCGGTCGGACATCCGCGACGGGCGACTGGGACGTCCGCCATTGTGGCGTGGAAGGTAGGATACGGACTTCCCGTAAGGACGTCAGATATCCTCGGACGTGCGGGCGACGGGCAGACGGACGTCCTCCATTGTGGTGTGGGTCGGACGTCCGGTATTAAATTTTTTTTTATAAAAAAAACTCTATATATACGGCTCGTTGCCCGTCATTTAATTCACACCACTTGTGTTAACAAGTTTCTCTCTTCTTTTACTACAAATTTCATATCTACTTAATGGAGAACGACAGAACCTCCCCCGGCACGAGCGAGTCGCTGACTCCGACGTTTCCCGCCGAACTGGAGGGAAACCTTAGCGGAAATGCGCCAATGGTTCCGGCAATATCGGGGATGGGTGGAATGGGTAGGATGGGTGGTATGGGTGTGATGGGTGGTATGATGTCCCCTTACTTCGGTATGTACAATTGGATGGGTGGGATGGGTGGTATGATGCCCAGGGCAACGGTGATGGGGGGCATGACCCCAAATATGATGGGGATGGGGATGGGGATGGGGGGCATGACCCCAAATATGATGGGGATGGGTGGGATGATGCCAGGGATGATGCCGGGGATGATGCAGACCATGCCTGGTGGAGGGGGTGGCAGGGGCCCTGAACCACTAGCGGACGATGTCTATCGCCCGGTTATCGATATGCTGTCTACTGATACCCCCTCCAGTTTTGTTCCGGAGACTCAGTTCACCGGCGTGGAAACTTTCTCTTTTTGAGGAGTTGGGGCTATCTCCAATCAGGGAGACTCCCGATGATGTGGGGACAGCGGCAAGGGGCAGGGGCAAGGGCCGTGGCAGGGGCAAGGGCAAGGGGAAAGCCACGGGCTCTTCCTCGTGAACGGTGGCTGAGGAGGAGGATGATGAGGAGACGGGAAAGCGGACGGTCTGGAGCGTGTGGGAAAACGTCGCGCTTTCGAAGGCTTGGGTTTCAATAGTCGAGGATCCCTATGTGGGTGCTAACCAGCATATTGACAGACTGTGGCATCGCGTCGCTGAAGCCTACCTCACACACAAACCGGCTGGGGCGAAGAGTCGCATTCCCGAACAATGCCGGAAACAATGGGAGCGGTTGAGGCCTAAGCTTAGTCGATTTGTCGGCCTCTACCAAAACAATCTCCGCCAGGCAACCATCGGTATGTCCGAGGAGGATGTGAAGAACCGTGCCCTGGCGCAGTACCCCGACAGATCTTTGAAGTTCAAAGATTTCGACTAGTGGGAGTCCTATCTCGTGGTGAAGGATTCCCAAAAGTTTTGTGGGGGTGTTGAATCGGGCTGGCAGAAGCGGACGAAGATCAACGCTTTCGGTGAATACAGCAGCAGTGCTGGTTCGCACGAGCTCCCAGAAGCCGAGGAAGTGTCCCCACTACCTCAATCAGACTCCCGCCGGCGTCGTCGCCCGATTGGGCAAAAGGCTGCGCAGCGGAAGGCTAGGGGAAGCAGCAGCGGGTCGTTCGAGGTCCAATCGGAGGCCCCTGCTCCCCCAGAAGAGTACGACCGTCTCGCCCGCGGGCAGATAACGACTAGCTTGGTCCGGACCATGCATAGGTGGCATAGCACGACAGATCCTGTGTACAAAAGGATGTTGAAGGATGTCATCGATGGATGTCGGCGCGATTTGGACGTGCCACCCATTGGAGATGATGGCGCCGAGATTAGCGGCGGGGACGATGGGGGCGGCACAGGCGACGGCGAGGGCGGCACGGACGACGAGGACTGAGCCGAGTAAAAAATTTTATTATGTAAATTTTTTCTTTTTTATTATGTAATTTTTTTTTCTTTTTTTATGTAATTTTTTTAATGAAGCATTGGCAATTTTCCCGTATCCCGTGTCAAAATTATAATTCCGTTACGTATATTTGTGAATTTGTGATTTTTTTTATTGCGGGAAGTCCTAGTGGGAAGGGCGATTGGAAGGGCGGATTGTGAAGGGGATGTCCTAGTGACGTGGCAGTGGGATGGGAAGTCCTAGTGACGTGGCAGGAGGTGTTTTTGGAAAGTTCTAGTGGATGTCCTAGTGGGACATCCGTCTACTGGAGATGCTCTTATTTCATCCTTTATAAAAAAAATATTTCGATGGGCTGTTATTCATCCTTTATAAAAAAAATATTTCGATGGGCTGTTATTCATGAATTAACTTAGACGTGATCTATCTTAAGATATAGTAGTATGATTTGTTTGAGAACGAATAGTTGTTAAAAATCCTAAAATAGAATTAAAACCATATTTAAATTACTAAACGCACTTCTCTGTTATACAAAATCTGCTTTTATTACATGCTTCTAAACATTTTTATTCTTATTTAAAATAGTTTTAGTCGTCCAAATAAAACAATAAAATCCAATTACAAAAGAGGAGCTCTAGCTCTTCCTAAATTAAAAAACTAATAAATTGTTATTATCATCATTATCAGATTAAAATAATCAAGTACGAAAGTAAATTAAAGATGAGAAATCCATTAAAATATTCGTAGTGCATTATCAGATTGCATGCGATAAATAAATTGTATAAAATTAATTATTTCATTCTTGGTATTAATCCCTAATCCTTTCCTTATTCGAACTCGTAAATGAGTATCTTTATATATACATTATACATGTGTACACACAATTACAAACCTCATAACTCACATAGAAAGAGAGAATAATGAGTAGTAACTCTCCGAGTCCGAGAAGAGACAGAAACGACGTCGCAATCCACTCCTTGGAGCTGGCGGCCGTACTTGGAGACAGTGGCGGACGCAGAAAATTTTTCTAGCAGGGGCTGTACTATATACACTCCTCTCAGGATAGATAGTCCTTAGGACGATACAAGATTTTATGTAATTTCATTTTAAAGAGTTTAAATAGAAAGTAAAGGTTATTGGATGTTTTAAAGTAGGTAAAATGAATAAATTAACATAGAAAATATATTGTTGAGTATTTAAAAGTATGAAATATGAATAAAATAAAAGAGGAAAAATATTATTGGGTGTTTTAAAGTAGGAGAGATGAAATACAATTATATATTTTAATTATTTCCTAAAGAGGTGAGGGATCATTTTTGATAGGATATGAAAAAATAAAGTGAAACATAAAATAATAATCATATAAGTATAAAAATACATAAATATTTTATACATATAAAAACGAGCCCAACATGTATTTAACAAAAATATATCTATGCATATTTATATCTTAGTTTCTCGGAAAAAAATATAAATTAGTAAAAAACAAGTTTTTAATGTAAAAGCAATAAGTTAATGAAATTTTTAACATAGGTTAACCGGTTAGAGTGTATAATTTAAAGGAGACTTTGCTTAGTAATTAATTTTTAAAAATCCCTTAATGGAATGATTAACCACTCTTTAAAGGTCATTAAATTTTTTAAAATCAATATCCTCGGGATATGAGAAATTACAAGCCAGAAGTGAAACAAATTTCACACACGTTTTTTTATGTAAAAAAATATTATTATAGTACTATTATTTAACTTTTTTGTCTTACTCTTCTCCTTCTTGAATATGTCTTCTCCAAATAAAAGGGCAGCCATTGTTACTGTTCTATAAAATTTAAATAATCAAATTCAGCCCCTTTTAACATCCAACTTTTATTTATTTAATTTGAAGTATCATTAGTTTGGGAAGGGCTAAGTATGCATTTTGAAAATTTTGAGAAAAATCACAATAGAAAATTTATAAAAAAAATGAATTGGGAAGGGCTTAAGCCCTCCTCCACCCCTTACTGTGTCCGCCACTGCTTGGAGAGATGTTAAACGCTACGTTGTGTTCCGGCGTTGCGCTGGCGGATGCCGACCTTTTCTTTGGGCGCGGCGGCAATCCGCCACGTGGATCGTTGACGCAAGAGCAGAATAATTATTTCGAGAATTTCAAATTTTGGAGCGACCAATTATTGCCGAGAATAGGAGAGGAGAATGGGAAAAACCTAGCCAAAAACCCGACCAAATGTCCCGTCGTTGATGGTGACCGGAGCGAGGAGGCCGAAAAGGATAGTGAAGGATGCGCCGTTGAAAAGGGGCTGTTGAGTTAATCTAATTGCCATCTTCCTTTTTGCATGTTGCTTATGCAACTAATTAAGTTAGGTTTTTTTATTTTCTGTTACATAAATAATTGTGATTTTTCCATTATACTATTACACTGTGTGTATATCGCAATATGTAATCTAACGCTTGGTGTAGTTCTAGTTATATGAAGTTGATCTCAAATTAAAACATACATAGTTGATTGTAATGAATAATTTTGTTTACACTGAATCTACATTCTACAACAAGTTATAAGAAAAAAAACTATTAAAAAAATAAAATAAAGGGTAATTGTCTAATAAATCACAAAAGATGGTCGAATTCTGGTCAAATCCGTTCTATTCAAATTCTAAAAATTAAATCACGAAAAGAAGAAAATTTCACAATTATCCCATCTGCATCCTTTCTAACGAAATATGCAATGATATGTCCAATCGATTTTAAATACGCCACTCATCACATAAACATGTACTACTTTCATAATTATCCCTTCTTTTCTGATTTATTTGAATTTTTATTTTCCAAACCCAATTTCCTGTTATTCAAGGTATAAATGAAATTTCTCTTTAATTTTTTCATATTTCAAATTATATTTATGTTTTAACGTGGAATATATGAATATGTTATTAATTTTATCATGTTCTGAATTTGGGGATTTATATCATTTTAATTTTACTTCGATTATAAATGAGTTGTTGCGATTTAAAATATGTAAATTGTGCTAGGGTGTGTAGGGATCAGACAAGTCCGGGTTCACTATTTACCGATACCTCTTTGTTCTTATACAAGAGAGCTCGGTCAAACTCTCACCCACGCGGCTGATTTACAAAGGAAAACTAGCTACGATACAAGTCACAATATCTAGCTATTACACAAGAATCCAGCAATCCTTGACCGGATGCCACTGGATCACCAAGGAACCTGCACACTTAACACACACGTTAGCAACACAACAAGGATCCTCTCGGATCTTAAGGGTAAAGCAAACAAGTAAGCAGAAACCACAAGAAACCGAATAGATCTTAGCAATGGCTCAGCCACCCGCTAATAATACGAATATATTCTCCAAAAACCAGATCCAAGGGAGCAACGTTGAATCCACCAGTGATTCACCTCACACAACAGATATCAACCCCAACCAACTCCACCATGCCAGATCTGAAACCTCTCGAACACAGACTCACAGAAAACTATCACACACAAAACCCTAGTTTCACCAACACCACAGCAACCGAAGCAGTTGCCTTCTCCAACACTTACACAAGATCAATCACTCAAATAACTGTGAAAGATCACAGAGAAACCGGAGACTCATCGGTGAAGAAGAAGAAGAGAAGAGAAGAGAGGATTTCAACAGTCAAGAGAGAGTAGAGAGAAAGAGAGAGTGTTTCGAATGTCAAGTGGCAGAGAAGGGAGGCAGGGGTGTATATCATCCGTGCATTGGGCTAGGGCAGCCGGCCCAATTCCATCTTGGCCTCATTTAATCACAGCCCAAATAATAGTCCGCGGCCCAAATATCCAACAGGGTGTATAAAGAGGAAACAACGAGAAGACTGAGAGGAGTGAAACTTAGGTAGATGCTGGAAAAGAGGAGAATATGTACTTGAAAATATGTAGTAACAATACAATACTGCAAGATGTAGTAAGAGATAAAGCAACATCCATCATTTTAAGTTACATAATTTATTGATACAAATTAAGCCAAAGAGGGTGGTGAGTCATGATGGTCTAAGCCAAGCAACTTTGAGATGTTATTGAGATCAAGATCTCGAAAATCGACTTGAGAGAGCGAACGTCGATAGAGGCCGGAGTTGCTCTCCTTGAGGTGATTAGCAGCTTCAGTTAATGAGGCGAGAAGCAGAGGATAATTCTTTATGTTTTTCAGAGCATTCGGGTGAGCCTCGGTTTTCGCAGCACGGTTGTGGAGAGCACGGAAAGGCGCCGGAGTGGGAGATGGCGGTGGGCTCGACGAGATACTGTTCGTTTCCTGTTTGGCATATGCATATTTTCCAGTGAATGTGACCTTTCTTTGGCGGTTGGTTAGAGCAGTTGGGGCACATGGCAAGGGACTCGCTAAGAAGAACTGCAATTTTGGAATCAGAGATTAACCACTTTACCATTATGTCAACACACACACACAGTTATTTGTTACTGACCTCGTCTCTAAGGGCTGCAGCGGCAGATCCTCTGATGTCGGGGTCAAGGGATAGAAGTCTACTCAAAAGCCCAAGAGCGGATTTTGGAAAACGCGGGAAAGCCTCCTCCAAGTTGGCCTTATACTGCTGTGGTGGCCGGAAGGTTGCCGGTGGCTTCACTGTCTTCCAATACTCCTCTGACGGCGATCCACACAGCTTGAAAATCCTGTGAAGTTGTTCAATCTCATTGCGGCCGGGCAGGATAGGCCGCTTCACGAACATCTCGGCCAGGATGCACCCGGCACTCCACATATCAATGCCAACGCCATAATCCGTGGCGCCAAGAAGTAACTCTGGAGCTCTGTACCATAGTGTCACGACCCGGCTAGTTAAAGGCCGTCGCGGCTTATTCTTGTAACAATTTGCTAGCCCAAAATCCGCAATTTTGAGCACTCCATCTTTATCGATCAACAGATTAGAGCCTTTTATGTCGCGATGCAATATTCCCTTGTCGTGGCAATGCTGCAACCCCGACAGGAGTTGCATCATGTAGCACTTCGCCTGTTGAGCTAATGTTAGCGTGTGTGAATGATATGTAAGGTTGTGACCCTAAAAATAGTATCGATCGTTACCTGAGGCTCGGTGAGTCGAGAGATGACTTTGGTCAAGTCGGAAGGCATGAAATCGAACACCAAATAGAGACTATATTGCATTCTTGAAGTTGCTATCCCTTCAAGCTTGATTATGTTGGGGTGATCAAGCTTCTTCAGTATTATGATCTCCCTTGCCATGAATTTCACACTCTCTGGCTCCGACGTGTCCAATCGCACCTTCTTTAGCGCCACGATCTTTCCCGTCACTTTCTCACGTGCCTTGTACACGTTGCTATACGTTCCATGTCCTACCTGATGATCATATATTCATGAATCGGGATCCTAATGCATATAGATACAAATAGTCCATAAGTAATAATTACTTTTTTGAAATAATTTTACGACTATCGACGAACCTTGGCTAGCTTATCGTAAGAATCGGCGGTTTTGGGAACCAAGCCGGCCAAAGCATCTGGCTTGACATTCTCAACGAGCCATCTCGGCCATCCATCCACCGTGGTCGTGGTCTCATCAACGGCCACGATCTTCTTCACTGAGATCCTCTGGGAACCGTGCTTCCTCTCGCTCTCTCTGCTGATCCTTCTCTCTTCCGCTTCTTCCCTCTCGACTCTCACGTAGCTGCCGTCTCGTTTCAGCCTCTCGAGCGTCGCAGCACGTGCGGGGCTGTATGGACCCTTGCCTTGAACGCACCCCATTATAGCTCCTGCGGCGGCGAATCTCCGAGTATGGGCTTCGGGTATTCCGAGGAATGTGGGTGTCGATAGTGACTATGATCATGAGATGATGATAATGAATAATGATAATATGTGAGGGAAGTAAAAAACAGTTATAGCCGGCGATGCGATAATGCTATGTAAATTCCGCCAATTAACCAAGAAATATACCAAGAATTGTATGCATCATCGATTATTTATTTTTTTTTTGTTTGGCAACTAATTTGCTCCAACTCAAAATGCACGAATTTTAAACGTGTATAGATAGATTCGTAATGCTGTAATTGACTCGTAATACAATCTATATAATTCAATCGCAAGACCGCAAAATTACAAATATTTTTTATTAAATACAATTAATTTACGTAAAAGCGTAAAATTTTCGTAATTTTTATGTTAAATCAAGTTTTTTATACTAATTCGTTCCCTTTATTTTAAAATAGTTACGTTTGAAATGTTAGCTGGATTAATGTTATTCCTTTTATACTAATATTCAACGCAAAAGAATAAATAGAAACATGAAAAGAAACTTCCAAGATCAATAAAATTCACTTGCACTTAATTCAATCTTGTTCACACTTCTGAGTTAGTATCATCAATCCCTTAACTACAATTTGATTTCTTGTTTGCTCTCTAGAGTGCCTGCTTGACACTATAGCGGGCAGATGAATCTAGTAAGGTGAGTCGTGGCCAGGGCTGTCAGCGTGCATCTCCATCGATGTATCGTTAGAGCTAGGGGGGTTAAGATCTCTGGTCTGGTTGCTGCTATTATCATTGCTCCGTACAGTGTTGTTGCTCGCATACTGGCTGCCTTGCGACGGGTGGTAATGATGGAGGCTAAGACGAACGGGACTGGAGAGGGCATTAGAGAATACAGTGTTTTTAGGTTGGTCTGAGCTGCCGGAACGCAATCCTTGTCCAGCAGCGGAAGGACCAAATACATTTGAAGATATTGGGATTCCTGTGTGAGCTGATTGCATTGCAGTTTGAGAAAGTTGCTGAGTGAGGAGTGGCAGAGATGGAGTCTCGTCCGTCCCAAAATCGAGTTCGTTCTGCAAATTTTTAAAGTTGCACTAAGATTTTAGAAAGTGGAACATAGAAGAATCCTGCAATGTTGCAGCAATTGAAATATAGGGGCAAAGTAACATGATACATCATAGATTATCCATTTTGATAGTTTCCAAATGATAATGAGACATGCAGTTCCACAGAAATAGATTTTGCCACAATTTTATTTTAGATTGAAATATTAGCGTCAGATTTGAGTATGACAAGAAACATAGTTTAACCAAGGCTCACGCACAAATAACAAAACAGGAGAAAAATAATTAGGCCTCTATTATCATATCAGCCAACATGCAGTCAGTGTTGTTATGGGCGCAGGGCGCATGTCCGACTAGGTTAAAAACTCAGGGAGTGGGCTGACGGGATACAGTAACAGTTGAAAATTTTAATAACAGAAAGAGAATTTAGGTGTGAATGAAGAACTGAATATACTGGTAATTAACCGTTAATTTAATGCAACAAAGAGCCTAATAATGAATCTGACTGTGACCGTACCCAATAAAGATTGCACAATTTATTACTCCCATGGTCAGTGAGGCATAGGTAGTGTTGTTTAGTGATTAACTAAAGAGAGAATAAAGTAGAAGGGAGAAAAAACTAGAGAGAAAAAGTAGTGGAGAGAGGATAAAAGTAAACGAGAGAGAGAAAGAGAGAGTGTTGCTTTTTGCAAATAAAAGAAAATGCATCATGTTAGTTGGGAGGGCCAAAAGGGGAATACGACTCACTTAACGTGGGCAAAGAGAGTACTATAGTAAAGACTGCACAATTATAGAGAATCGTTTCAGTGCATATTTTCTCTTTACCTTCTTAAAAAGGTAATTATACATTCTTAAGTAAACTCCAAGGGAAGAAGATTACAAAAAGTCAAAACAAAAATAACTACCATATTTACCTTTTGTGTGGAGAAGAGGTTCTTCAAAACTGAAGAAGGTATATAATACCTTCACCCTTTCCATTGGAGGAGTTTTTTCGGAGAAGAGGTTATTTATTTCTCTTTACCTCCGTATTTATCTCCTTCCTTGGGGAGAGAGAAGAAGAAGGAGCATTGGTAAATATGGTGGTTATTTCTCTTTACCACTTGTGCTTCTAGTGCCACCAGTAAACCAAGGGATAGGAAAAAGAAGAGGTAGAAAGGAGCGAAATGGAAGCAAAAATAGAAGGAAATAGAGAGAGAACAATATGATGATCCAAGAAGCGAAAAGTGAATTGAGGTTCAGACAACCATCAAATTGTCTAATGAAACAATAGCCACAAAATGAATACTATCACTTGAGTCACTTCAAAACCAGTTTCCACAAATTGTAGTGTACTGATATCAACAAAGAGAATTTAATGATCTACATAACATTCTAATACAGAATGGTAAGCTTTCCACGTCCTCATCTCGCCATTTCCCCAAAACAAATAACCAATCAAATACTACCATTTACTTGAGTCTATTATCTCAACAATTTTTAAAGTGTTCTATAAAGCATCCATCCTAGTGAATATTAACAAAAGATCCAAAATTTCTCTGAAAAGCGAATATAGTATTAACTGAAGGCCTTGTAATTAGTTGAAAATTCATTAATGTTGTACAAAGATGACTGGTTGCATTATTCATCAGGTCATAGCAAATACATTAGACTCAATTTAACAGGAAACTATATATACTAATCGACATCCCTGTGGCTTTTGCCTATGCAATGATACAATTCAACGAAACAAAGTTAAACATAGTCAAAGAAATTTCTTCATTGACAACTTACATTACATTTTTAAGGCGACTTTTGTACAGGCATAGAAATACGAGGTACAATCGCAACTTAAATCATAGGAAAAGGAGAGACCTGCACATAGGCGAGTATGTCACCGGGCATCACTCTAATACCATTTTCTTGCTGCCTCAACAGCCAGCTATAAAGCTTCTCCTACAACCACAAAACAGAAGGTGGGTTAAAAACAAGGCAAGCCCCAAAATCATCCAAACGCATTATATACTTGGGACAATATATACACACCACATATTGAGAAAAACGCGACATTTCAGGCATCAATTCAGTACAATTCAATAAAATAAAATAAAATCCCAAAAGCATACAATTGAGCTGAAATAATCACATATTCAATCGATTATGCAAACATTAGCCTAGGAAATTATCAATCATGAAAAGGAGACTCAAGCAAAAAATTCTCCAGTCCTTCAGCTCAATCGCTCGAGACAAACAGCCATAAAATCGAATTACCGATATACAAAATGAAAGAAAAGGGGGGAAACAAACCATGGCGTGTCGCTCTCCGGCGTGGAAGGAGAGGCGCTGGTGGTTGACTGCCTGCGAATAGAGCAGCGAGAGGGAATTGGCGGCGCCGCAGAAGGCGGTGTACATGCCACGATCCACCTCGTCCAGTCGCGTCGCGTCGGATTTCCTCTTCTTCGCCATTCGCAAAAAAAAGTCAAAAAGTGGAAACTCCGAAATGGAAAATCGAATTTGTTCCTTCTTCGCTTGGATTGTGCGGAAAGGAAACCCTAAGATTTGGTGGACGGTGCGTGGGCAGTGCGTGTTGTGTGTATTTTTGTTTGGGGTAAAATTTATACGCAAAATGGCGTGGTTTTGATTCCAACGAGGAAGGTGGAATGGAGAAGGAAACCGCAGATTTTTATACGCGGGGCTTTCGGTTTCGTGAATTTGGTTTGCCACGTTCAATTTCTTCTCTTTTTTTAAATTTTATCTTTACAAATAATTTTATTAATCCGTCAAATATATTTCATTTTCACTTAACATGAATAATTAAAAATATAAACTGAAATAAATGAAAAAATTTAGTTAAATATAATTCATGCTATGTCTTCGTGTGAAGTTCTTCGTACTCAATCATAAATCTTCTAATTTGTTTTTTAATTCACGTTATGACTATCAGCAAATCTTAAAAAAAATAGCAAAAGGAATAGACTAGAAAGAAGAAGACAAAAAACAACATCAGACCAAAGTGATTGAAATTTCAACAAATTCAAGAGAGGGGGGACGAAATTATGAGGATAGATCTCTTCTGTCTCATGTCTAGTGTCTTTTATAAAGTTTTTATGGGCCAGATTAGGGATCTATAGAGGTTGGGCTTGGATTAAGTATGTCGGACTTTTAGGCCATCAACAATAAGGCCGAAAATTCCGCCGCATGTTATTACGAGTCCCAAAAGTCCGTGGGCAGTCCGATAGTTTTTTTGTAGTTCTATTGCGAGGGGATTTCTACCGTGGAATCGATAGAAAATCCCCATTTCAATTTTTATTTATTTTAAGTTTATTATTACAATCTTTTTACTCTATATATACCCCTACTTCACACCTTACTTCATCACCCCTTCACTCCAATCTCTTCTTATCTAATTATCTTTCTACACTCACAAAAAATGAATCCCGGTTCTCCCCCTACAAATCCCAATGGGTCTCCAGTTTCCCCGACGGTCTCCAAATGAGAGTCATATCTCCAACTGCTCAGAATGCCTTCTACACCTTTTGCGGGGGATGGGATCCCAACAATGCCAACTTGTGGAATCGTGACAAGAGTTATTGACCAATATTGACCTAGTCACATTTCCGATCAACCTTGACGACAACGACATTTCAGATATGTAGCCGACAACTGATTTAGCTCTACCCTCCCCTCCCGATGTAGCTACCGGCTCGCGCGCAAAGGGAAAGGGTCAGGAGAAGCCAGCCCAGGTTGGTGCCAAAAGTTAAACATTGGAAGAGATGGTCTTGGTGTCCAAGTGCTACGTTGATGTTTCCGAGGACTCGATCTTCCTGAACTAGCAGAGGGGTCAACAAAATTTTGGGTGCGAATCACATAAAAATAGAACCAGTAAAAGCCCGATTGAGCATGAAAGTGCAACTAGGATCACCTCTGCAAGCATTGAGGTCGGGTCCAACAAGATGAGTCCAAATTTTGCACCATCTACCAAAACTTGCAAAGGACGTGGGGCAGTGTCCAAAGTTTAGACGACTGATACGCTCGGATTTTGCACTATTTTAAGGCCATTATTTGGTCCGTTTTGAGTGTCAAAGTTGCATTACATGTCCATTATTTGCAAATTTTATCCATTTTGGTATTAGGACATGTTTTGTGAGAAATGTGCAAAATAGAGCTGAAAAGGGCATAAAAACGTCAGAGTTCGGAAGCTGGAGTAGAAGGCAACCCAGCGGGCCGCTGGCGCACACCAACGGTCGCTGAAAACCACTCCAGAATTTTCTGACTCTCTCCAGCGCCCGCTGGGCCCATGCCAGCGACCGCTGGGTCTGTTCGCGCACGACAACCTCTGTTCAAGCTCATTTTTCAAGTGATTCTGAAGTTCGATCAAGGCGTGCTACATACCATTCTCTTTGTATTTGAAAGAGATTTTCGTTGGTACCTCGATAATCTCAATCGGAGTTCTGTGAAGAAAGTTATGGCCGTTCTAGCAAAGTCGCCCAAAGTTGTCAAGTGCAGAATTTTAGGCGGAAATTCAAGGAAGAAAAGAAGACATTACCTTGTGAAACCAAATCTTTTCCTTAACCTATGGGGCACGAAAATTCCATATTTTCTATTGCTTGGAGGAAACTTTTTACCAAGTTAAATCCTTTTCAAGCCTATATATACCCCATAACCTAATTCATAATATTTACCAATTCATAGCCCCAAAAGGGGAGCCTTCATGGCTCCTTCCTCCATTCTCCAACCCTAATTCCTTCATCTACCATACCATCATCATTCTTGGAGATTGGAGCAAGACAAGAGAAGACTAAAGATTGCAACAATTCATCATTGGGTTTTGTTTGCTTTTTTTATGTTTTGTACTTTAATTTGTAGTTTTTGCTATTTGTCCATGAGTAGCTAAACTATAAGAATTCTTTGGATGTGTTAGTAACTTTTATTGGTTTATATAATTCAAGTTTTTGGTATCCGTTTTGTTCTTATTTCGTTTCTTCCCTAAGTAATTGGATAATGCTTCACGTTTGAGTGACATTTTCTGTGATGATTTAATATAACTTGCTACATAATCATGAGAGGAGGTTGGTGAGTTAGATCCACTTAGTAGACACTACAATTAGCTTCCCTTAAAACGGCACTATTAATTGAGAGTGATGACTTTTCAAGGGTCTTAAGAGCTTTTAGGAGTTACGACTCTAGGATTGACAACCCTAGTGAGGTAATCTACGTTTGTATCACATAAGACACTACAATTAGGTGACTCGTCCTACTGAAGTATGAACTGTGCTAGGGTATCATAACTGTGTTTTGTGTAAACCAAAATTTTGAAAGCTTTATCCTTAGAATTCCACTCTTTGCCTAATTTACTTGCTTTATTTCATTTGTTTTTGCTTAGTTAAATCAAAACTCTTGTTTCTCTAGATAGTATTTTACGCTTAGTACATGATAGTCAGTTGCAATTATATTCCCCGTGTTTGATATCCCGGTACTGACCTTTAGCTATACTAGATCTACCATGTAGCCTAGAAGTTGTGTTTTACTCCCTTCTGTCCCAACTAAGTTGAGTCGTATTCATTTTTGAAAGTCCCAACTAAGTTGAGTCATTTCTTTTTTCGACAAAAAATAAAACATTCAATCACTCTTACTTTATTCCATCACCTACTTTACTCTCCCTTTATCTTTCATACTTTATTCCCCCCTCCTACTTTTCAACACAATTTCTTAATCTTCATGCCCAAAAGTTTTGACTGAACTTAGTTGGGACGTAGGGAGTACTATTTTTTAGCACTAAAACTACTTGTAAGTATAGCAATGTAGAAATAGTTTAGCTACGGGTAAGCACAAAGTTGTCGTACTAAGAGAATGCTATCACATATTGGCTATCTAATACTAGGCTTCTATCCCTATTTGGAAACACGGTGGTTGGGTTTGATCATAAAATAAAATAATAAAATAAAGCAAATAAAGAGAGCATGTAAACAATTGTAGTATAAAAATATTTGAGAAATAGATGGAGACAAAAGGGAATTCCAGAGATTTGCTTTAATAGTTATGGTTTATACAAAACAATTACGATATCCTAGCACATTTCATGCTTAATTAGAATGAGTCACACAAGTATTGACCATACGGCAAATCAAATACTAGGGTTGTCAGACTTAGATTATTAACTCCAAAAAGCTCAATTAGACCCCCAAGATGTTCTCTCTCAAAATTAACAGTACCTTTTTTGGGGGAGTTAATTGTACTGTTAACTAAGTCCATCTAACACGCAAATCCTCTCTCAATTACTTTACATGCCAAAAAATCATCATAGAATGTGTCACTCAAACATAAAACATTATCGAACAACTTAGAATAAAGTAAACATGAACAAAAGAGTATCATAAACATGAGTTGTATAAACCAAAGTAGTTACTAACACATCCCTAGATTTGTACAGATTTTTAGCTACTCATAGATAAATAACATAAATCTATACTTTGTAGGGAAATCATTGAAAACATAAAAACAACTAAGATAAAACCCAAAGAAAGAATCTTGTATGTCTTGATCTTCTCTTGATTCCAAGTTTCAAACTCCAAGCGTGGTGGAAAGATGTAGAACAATGGGCAAGAACTTCTCAAATTTTCACTCAAGTATAGAATGCAACAAAAGGTTCATTTGATGAAGCTTTAGGGGTCATTCACCACAATAGAGACGGACTAACAATAGCCTAGCCAAAAACTCCTCATGCTACATCAGCATGCTCTTCCCATAGCCTAGCCATTACCCTAGCCAGGCAACAACCTAGCAATAGCCTAGCCAAAGCCTTAGCCCTCCTGAGAAAAAAAAACATAGAAAAAAATGATGGGAATAGGATATTTTAGAAAAAATAAAAAAATTATTTAAAAAAAAATAGGTTGACCATGCTAATCCGCGCCCTAGCTCTAGGGCATTGGTTTTTCTTCTACTCAGCTAGCTTATCGCAATAGCTGACTAGCCGAGCGCCCTAGCTGCACGCCGGTGGCTAAGGCGTCGGCTAGTCCGCTATTGTGGATGCTCTATAGCCTTCAAGTCGTGCTCCTCAATATGATATAATTGTCTATCCCAATAAGGTAAGTCTTAGAGAGAAAATAGGTTCAATCATGCGCCGCCAAATTCCAGCGGGTTGCTGGCTATGATCCACCGGACCGCTGCTAAGTCTCTGATATCTCAAGACAACAGCGGGTCGCTGGCTATGATCTAGCTGTTGCTGGTCGTATTCTTCTTCAAGGAACAAATTCCGAGGAGAACCGCTACATCTTCGGCAGTCAATGGGCTCCGGCAGCCGCTGGGTGGCTCTTTTCCTCCAGTCTTCTGAGTTTGACTTTTTTCTATCTCTTAAGACTCTATTTTGCACATTTCACACAAAACAAGCCAAAATAACAAAATAGATAAAATATGCAATAAACAGACATGTAATGCAACTTTTATACTCAAAACGGCCCAAATAATGACCTTAAATTGGTGCAAAATCCGAACGTATTACCCACCTTTCTCATGCAAATAGTATGGAGTATCTGATTTGCAAAGACCTTCATGATAATGGGAAGCACGAGTTTATGTAGTACAACGTGTACGTCCTTGTGAAGGATCGCCTGATGTTCATGCCAGGTAACTACACCAGTAACAAAGGGATGCCTTCGACTTAAATTTTTTATGAAGGAGAGTTTTGACACACAAGCGCCAACATGAAGTCTTCCTATAGGCCAAAAAGCTACCAAGAAAAGGGCAAGCCGAGTGGTGCGATCGAGCCGGTTGCAGCGGGGATAGTGGATGCCAACGTCAAGGCGATCACTGAGGCATCGATTATGAAGACGTTGAAGTCCACAATGAAGTTGTGGAGGAGGCCGACGGCGAGGAAGAGCGCAAAATGCACTACGACCTGATCAGAGGATTCAGACCAAATTGGAACTTTGCCGTGTTTTTTTATGTTCTACTTGTAGTTTTTTTTATGTACTATTTTCTATTGCAGTTTTAATATTATGTATGTTTTAATATTGCATTTAATTGATGTTGTTTTGCAATTTTATTTTTTTTTAACTCAAAATATGAAAAAATGGTGAAATAAGTTGAGATTGATTTTGGGGCTGGTTTATTGCAGGTGTTGGGATTGAAATTAAAAATGTTGGCGTGACAGTGGGGAAACGGGTTGGGGCTGATTTGGGGGACGATTTTAAATGAATTCCCTTACTAACTAAATTGAGCCCCATTATAATTCAAATCTAATAGAATATTATTATCAGTCACTAAACAACAAAATAATATTGATTGCACGTCCAAGAGTCGTTTATTTCAAAAATATTATTTATTATTCGTGGAATAAATTCCAACGGAACGGATATCTGAATAATAAAATAATTTCGTGAACACACCTCGTATAATAGCCGATGAGGAGATTCATTTTTTGCCATGCGGTTTTAGGCAGCAATTTTGCTCAAAATTCCTTCAAATTGAGGGAATACTTAGTGCATTGTAAAACATGTGCAATATTCACTCTATAGAAAAGAAAATGTGGGTTTTAATTTATTCTTCTTCTTCTTCTTTTCCTTTTATTTTTCTCAATTAGTGGAAATAGTTGCAGTTTTGTGCTGTTTTGCATTCTCACCTACAAGAAGTGTAAATGTGTTTCAAACATTCTATTTATGATATTCTATTTCTTCAACAATCAACCCCGAAGGAAACGGAAATAATGAGTTGATCTAATTTCAACACACTTGTAATACAAATGGAAATTAAATTTAAATATATTTCAGTTTTTTATCAACATTATATTATCTTGAAATATGTTGATCTATTCAAGTTTGTTGTAACCACAAGTGATCGAAGTATAAGCTATTTTCTCTCATCTTGCTTCTCCAAATTTAAGGACTCACATTCATTTCGTCACTCGCCACTCGCCACATGTTGCTACTACTATCCACTCACGTCCTCACTATTAATCTCAGCAAAATTATAAAAGCAAACACACTCTCCTCAGTTGCATCGAGTTTGATCGATTTATAAAAATAAATCTTGTGTGCTTCTTAAGTGAGTCTATTGTCTCGATCGATCGAGGTCTCATGCTCTACTCACATACCCCAACTCCCAACCAACACACACATTGTTGCTATAGTAAAAATCTATAATCATATGGTACGTGCAATGACAAAACCGTCGTGGGCAGTGACCGTGATCATGGCGGTGGCTGTGGCACAACTCGCCTGTGTGGAGGGCATTGGCATTAACTGGGGGAATCAGGCATCCCAAAACCTGCATCCTAGAAACATTGTCCAAATGTTAAAAGACAACAACATTACTAAGATTAAATTGTTTGATTCTGATGCATGGGTTGTCAAACATTTTGCCGGGACAGGAATTGAAGTCATGCTTGGTATTCCCAACCTACATTTAGCTTCTTTGGCCGATCGATACAGTCATGCTAAGGCATGGGTCAAGACCAACCTCACTAGGCATATCCACCAAGGTGGCGTCGATATCAAGTAAATCTCAAAATATTACATTTTCTATTCATGCATTATTATAAACATGTTTTTTTTTATATATATTTAATCATGTATTTGGAAAGAAGTTACAAAGCCATCAAATGCACATTATGTTTGCTACCAAATACTCTCCCTCCGTCCCACTTTAACAGTCCCATTGACTCTATCATTTCTCTATTTTAATTATTTATTATCATTTTTATAAAATAAGTATAGAAAAGTCAACAAGACTACTAAAGTGGGATGGAGAGAGTAGTATTTAGAGTATTCACAACTCCGTTCCTTAAATCATTCATTCACTAAAGGTCTCGCACCACTTATTACCTCATTCATTACTGTATGCAGGTACGTGGCAGTTGGCAACGAGCCATTCTTGACAGCCTACAATGGGTCGAACCTGCAAACGACTTTTCCGGCGCTTTGGAACATCCAAAAGGCGATAAACGAAGTCGGCCTAGGCAACAAAATCAAGGCGACAATCCCACAAAACGCCGACGTTTACGACTCCGGCACCAAAGGCCCGTCGGGCGGCGACTTCCGCGCCGACATCCGAGCGACGATGAAGCAGATCGTGCAATTTCTACGAGACAACAACGCGCCTTTCGTCGTCAACATCTACCCTTTCCTCAGCCTATCCCTCAACCCCGACTTCCCCATCGAATTCGCCTTCTTCAGCGGCGGCGCGCAACCGGTCCAGGACGGATCCATCACATACACCAACGTGTTGGATGCGAACCTCGACACGCTCGTGTCGGCACTGAAGAAAGCCGGCTGTGGAAATGTTCCGATCATCGTCGGCGAGATCGGGTGGCCTACCGACGGCGACAAATACGCCTCCGTCGATCTCGCGAAGAAATTCTACGATGGTTTTTTCAACAAAATAGCAACGACGAAAGGAACACCTCTTTACAAAAACTCAATTGAATACTACCTTTTCGGGTTGACAGATGAGAACTTGAAGAGCATCGCGCCAGGTGATTTCGAGCGCCATTGGGGCATTTTCACCTACGACGGACAGCCTAAGTTTGCGGTGGATTTCTTAGGACAGAACACCAACAAGATGCCTGTGGCGGCGAAGAACGTCAAGTACTTGGAAAAGAAATGGTGCGTCTACGTCAGCAAGGGCGAGACCGTTAATGAGCTCTCGGCAAACATGGACTATGCTTGCACGAACGGCGACTGCACGGCGCTGAAATACTCGAGCCCTTGTAGTAAATTGAGTAACTCGTCGAAGGTATCGTACGCGTTTAACATGTTTTTTCAAATGATGTATCAAGATGTGGAGTCGTGTGATTTCGGGGGACTTGCGAAGATCGTGACGAAGAATGCTACGGTGGGAAATTGTCTATTCCCGATCGCGTTGGATATCGATTGGGCGTGGAGCGTCGCGGCGGATGTGAGGTTCACCGTTCTGGTGGTGTTGTTGGTGTTGTTGTTGTTGCTGGAGTTATAAAAATAAAGCTTCTTTATATCTTGCATACCATAGTGTTGAGGATTTTGAGAAAATAAAGTTAGACGATTTTCTCAATATATTACTCCATCTGTTTCCCCATAAGTGATACGTATTTCTTTCTTGGGACATCATCTGAGTCATTTGTTCTTTTAGTAAAATATAATTAATATCTATTATTTTAAGGGGCGTATTTTCTTATAAATTCCTGAAACTTTTCTTCTATAGTTTTGTATGTCAACTTTAAAATCTACGTTCTAAATTGCTAAACTATAGTACATTTTATCTAATTTTACAAGCAATCAAGACTATAGCGCCAACTTATAGTATTTTTTAAATTATTTATTTGTTACCGTCTACCTTGAATTCCATCTTAGGAGATCTATGATTAAAACTGTGTAGTTATAGCATTTATGATGAAAGTGTCGCCGTTTTTTCAACATTACCAGCTCTTTCGACGTCGACACTATTTTTAACGACAATAAATGTGTATATTTTTAGTTTCTATCACTCATCATCTAATTATTTATCTTTTACTACCCCAGTCCTTAAATAATAGAAACTTTTGAAACGACATGAGTTTTAATGCATAATTATTAATATAAGAGGGAAGAAAAGAAAAATGAGTAAAGTAAGAGAGAGAAAGAAAAAAATAGCGGAAGTAGTGTTAATAGATTGTAAAATCTATGTCGAAAGTAGAAAGTTTAGAAAATTTCTATTTTTAAAGAATGACCCAAAATAGAAATAGTTTATGTTTTTAAGGGCTGATATTTACCCTATTTCTAGCATCTTCCTGATGTCGAAACTGTTTCTAGCGCTAATGGCAGTGGATTGGCCTCAATGTCAGAATCATGGTTTTTGGCACTAGAGACATTCATCCATGCGACAATGTTTGATACAACACCATGGTTATTGTATTTGGTTCCTTGGTTTGTTTTACCATGATGACTTATTAAAGGAAAAATTCAAAACACAAAGCACGCCAAATATCTGATAAAAAATTTTCTATAATATAAATTTTGTTGGGTCGTGATACCGCCGATCTCACACACGCACGAACGAGGAAATAAAGCACGCAAACGATATAACGTGGTTCGGTGATAATCCACCTACGTCCACGGAGAAGATGACCGGAATCTTATTGACGAACTCTTTACAATTACAACGAACTCACACTCACACTCTACCGCTCACAACTGCTTGCTATCTTGAGATTTAATCTCTCTGAGTGTGTGTATATGGTGTAATTCTGCTCTCTCACTACTGAGCTCTATCGAGCTATTTATACAAGATGCAATCAAGAAATAAAATCCAACTAACTCTATTTCCCAAAGTTAGTTATAACCGCTGCTCGGCTAAAACCGAACTGCCATTCTTGGTTAGCAACCGAACTGCATTTCTCGGCTATCAACCGAACTGCCTTTCTCGGCTATCAACCGAACTGCCTTTCTCGGCTATCAACCGAACTGCCTTTCTCGGCTAGCTCAAAGCCGAGCTTTATTTCTTGATCTCTTCTCGGAGCTGCCGAGGCTCCACCACTCGATCACAACCGGACTCAAAGCCGAGCTTCATTTCCGAGCTCAGAAGCCGAGCTCCAGTAGTTTGCATGGACACACTTTCACAAATCTCCACCTTGTCCTTGCAAAACTCCATCAATATCTGGATTCCCTTCTCAATCCTTGTTACAAGCTTCAACACTCCACAATCTCAACCAACTTCAAACAATGTTTGAATTTCGAAGTTGGCAGAGATTTTGTCAACATGTCTGATGCATTTTCTTCGGTAGGAACTTTCACCACATTGATCTTTCCACTTTGAATCTCATCTCTGATGAAGTGTCTCCTCACATCTATATGCTTCGACCTCTCATGGAACATTTGATGTTTTGCTAAACATATAGCCGAGTTGCTGTCACAGTTAATCTTCACTGCTCCCAGCTTCATTCCTAGATCTTGTAGTATCCCTTGCAGCCATTTTCCTTCCTTTGCAGCCTCTGTTAGCGCAATATACTCAGCCTCGGTCGTAGACAATGCAACCACAGACTGTAGATTTGATTTCCAACTCACTGCTGTGCCAAATAACGTGAATATGTAGCCACTTTGGGATTTTCTGTTGTCCAAGTTGGCAGCATAATCCGAATCACAAAATCCCTCAAGAACTTCATCCTTTTCAGACCAGGCTCCACCACCAAACTTCAAACCAATCATTACAGATCCCTTTAGATACTTCAAGATCCATTTCAGCGCGGCCCAGTGCTCTCTGCCCGGGTCAGCCATGTACCTACTGGCCACGCTTATAGCATGAGCAACATCCGGCCTTGTACAAATCATCAAGTACATCACACTGCCCACTATATTCGCATAGGGTATCAGACTCATTTCCCTTCTAGCTTCATCTGTCTTTGGCTCTTGTTCTTTGCTAAGTTTGAAATGGCCTGCCAATGGAGTGGAGACTAACCTTGCATCCTTCACTTGATACTTTTCTATCACCTTCCTGATGTAATCAGCTTGAACCAACCTCAGCTCCCTTTTTCCTCTGTCTCTGATGATATCCATCCCTAGGATCCGCTTTGCCTCCCCAAGGTCTTTCATTTCAAACTTCTGCTTCAGTTCCTTCTTGACAATCTGCAGCTCATTCTTGCTAGATCCAGCCAACAGGATGTCATCTACATACAGCAATAAGTAGGCAACTATCAGATCTCCCTTTCTCTTGATATATACACAGCTATCAAAGTTTGATCTCTCAAAATCCATCAGCTCCATCTGCTCATGGAATTTCTTGTTCCACTGCCTACTACTTTGCTTGAGGCCATATAGGCTCTTTTTCAGCAAGCAAACTTTCTTCTCCTCTCCAGGTTTCTCAAAGCCTTTAGGCTGCATCATGTAGATTGTTTCCTCTAGATCTCCATGTAAAAAGGCTGTCTTCACATCGAGTTGATGCAGCTCCCAGTTAAAATGAGCAGTCATGGCCAACAAGATCCGAATGGAAGTATGTTTCACCACTGGAGAGAACACCTCTGTGTAATCAATTCCCTCCACTTGTGTGAACCCCCTAGCAACCAGCCTTGCTTTAAAACGTATGCTTTCAACCTCCCCCACCTCTACCTTCTTTTTGAACAACCATTTGCAACTGATCAGTTTCTGTATCCCTGGATCAATCACCAAAACCCAAGTTCCATTTTTCAATAGGGACTCAATTTCTTCTTCCATGGCCTTGATCCATTTCTGACTTTCCTTGCAACTCATGGCTTCTTCATAGGTCGAGGGCTCTGAAAACATGAGTACTTCTGCTACACATAGAGCAAAGAAGCTCATATCATAATCTGAAAACCTACTAGGCAAGCCTGCATTCCTCCTCGGATTCCTTCTAATTTCCTGACTTGCAGCAGCTTGCTCCATTGGTGGATCATGATTACTCACATCCTGAGCTGGTTGAGGATTAAGTACTCCACCTTCTTCTTGATTTTCTGTAATATCAGCATCCTCATCTGTATCTGTTCCACCAGATCCTTCACCAAACTCAAAGTTCTGCATACTAGAGCTGCTGCCACCATCAGAGGCTCTTCCATTTTTCTTGAATGGCATTTCTTCTTCATTGAATATTACATCTCTGCTCACTATAACATTCTGACCTTCTCCATCCAAGTTCCACAATCTGTATCCCTTCACACCATCTTGGTATCCTAACATTGCACATTTCTTGGCTCTTGGTTCTAATTTATTCTGCCTTATATGTGCATAAGCTGCACATCCAAAAATCTTCAATGCAGAATAATCTCCCAAGCTCCCATACCATCTCTGATCTGGGGTCTCATCAGAGATTGCTGAAGAAGGACACTTATTGATGAGAGCAGCTGCAGTAGAAACGGCCTCTGCCCAAAACTTCTTTGGCATTCCAGAATAAAATAGCATACATCTCACTTTCTCTAGCAATGTCCTATTCATTCTCTCTGCCAACCCGTTTTGTTGGGGGTTTCTTGGCACTGTCCGATGTCTCCTTATTCCCTTCTCCTTACAGAAGCTATCAAATTCAGTAGACAGAAACTCCATGCCATTATCAGTCCTAAGATATTTCAGCACTGACCCTTTCTCATTCTCATATCTAGCATGCCATTCTCTAAACTTCTCAAATGCTTGGGACTTCTCTTTCAGGATATATATCCATACTTTTCTTGAATAATCATCTATGATGGAGATGAAATACTTACCTCCACCTATGGATTCAGTTGGAGATGGCCCCCAAAGGTCACTGTGGGCATACACAAAGGGTGCGGTTGAAGTGTGCTTCCCACCAGTGAATGGCAGCTTCTTCGCCTTTCCAAGAATGCAAGATTCACACTTACTCAGTTTCTCTGATGTACCTAACTTCATCACACCACGTTTGGCCAGCTGCCTGATGCCCTTTTCACCCACATGTCCCAGCCTAGCATGCCAAATATTAAGATTCTCTGACTGAGCAACATTCACTGCATCAACCACTGTCTCTCCCAGCAAGTAGTACAAGCTATTCTTTCTTTGGGCCTCCATAATGATTCTGGAACCCTTTGTTACTCTGAGAATCCCATTACTGGAATCAAACTTGTACCCCTTTGATTCTAACAATCCAAGAGAGATCAAGTTTCTCTTGATCTGTGGTATAAACCTGACCTCTGTGAGAGTCTTGACACTTCCACCCTTCATTCTGAGCTTGATCTCCCCAATGCCCTTGACATCACACGTCTGATCATTCCCCAGCATCACTGATCCTCTCCATGCTGACAATTCTTGAAACCAGGATTTGTGAGAGCATATATGGAAGGAGCAGCCCGAGTCCATAATCCAGCACTCTTCAATCTTTGCTCCTGAGTATATATTCAAGGCCTCATTGGCCTCCACTTCTTGAGCTAGATCAGCAGTCTCCAGATTGCCAGCCATCTCTTGCTCTTGCTTCCTTCTCCAAGCATTGCAAGATTTCTTCAAATGGCCCGGTTTCTTGCAATAATAGCAGCTCCTGGTCTCCTTCTCTCCCTCAGCTCTCTCCTTCTTTGGTTTCTTCTTCTTGAAGCCTTTCTTGTTCTAATTTTTCTTCAAATACAAACTTTCAGCCACTGGATCATTTTTCCTTGAAGGAGTTGGATGATCAATCCTCTGTGATTCTTTCAATTTTAGGGCAGAATGGATCTCCTCATAGGTAACCTTGGACTCTCTTCCAAGTAGCACCGCATCCTAGAAATGTTTGAAACTTTTAGGAAGGGAATTCAACAACATTAAGGCTTTGTCTTCATCCTTGATCACCTCATCGATGTTTTCAAGATCATCAATATACTTTCCGAATTCCTCAAGCTGTTCAGCAATGCTTCTTCCATCCGAGAACTTGAAGGCAAGAAGTTTCTGCTTCAAATGCAATCGATTTGCAATGGACTTGGTCATATACAATGACTCAAGTTTTGTCCACACCCCTGCGGCTGTCTCTTCCTTGGAAACCTCTCTAAGCACCCTATTTGTCAAGTTTAAGATCAGGGTGCTATAGGCCTTGTATTGCATATCTTGAAGCCTCCCTTTCTCCTTCTCGTCGGCCTCTGGATTTTCTTTAGCATCACTGTCTTCCTTCAAGATATCCCATAGGCCTTGCTGCATCAAGATGGCCTTCATCTTCAACCTCCACAGTCCAAAGTCGTTTCTGCCGGTGAACTTCTCCACCTCAAACCTGGCCGTGGAATTTCTCGAACAAATGGTGGGCAATCGCCAAGATCGGCTCAGACAACAAAGTTCCCGGACTTCAACTCACCCAGAAAACCAATCAAGAAAACGTTTCAACGCTTCCCACAGACGGCGCCACTTGTTGGGTCGAGATACCGCCGATCTCACTCGCACACGAACGAAGAAAATAAAGCACACAACGATGTAACGTGGTTCGGTGATGAAACACCTACGTCCAAGGAGAAGATGACCGGAATCTTATTGATGGAACTCTCGGTTACAAGGAACTCACACTCACACTCTACCGCTCACAACTGCTTGCTATCTTGAGATTTAATCTCTCTGAGTGTGTGTATATGGTGTAATTCTGCTCTCTCACTACTGAGCTCTATCGAGCTATTTATACAAGATGCAATCAAGAAATAAAATCCAACTAACTCTATTTCCCAAAGTTAGTTATAACCGCTGCTCGGCTAAAACCGAACTGCCATTCTTGGTTAGCAACCGAACTGCATTTCTCGGCTATCAACCGAACTGCCTTTCTCGGCTAGCTCAAAGCCGAGCTTTATTTCTTGATCTCTTCTCGGAGCTGCCGAGGCTCCACCACTCGATCACAACCGGACTCAAAGCCGAGCTTCATTTCCGAGCTCAGAAGCCGAGCTCCAGTAGTTTGCATGGACACACTTTCACATATAAATTCTGCCCCATTTACAAATCTTTTTATTCTCGCTACTACTAAATTCTTGGCATCGATGACCTATGAATTCTGACCCCATTTCAAACTCTTTTATAACAACAAATTTCAAATGTGGAACTCTATAAATCATTTTCACAATATTGGACAAACATTCTAACCTCTTTCATGTCTCAATTAAGACATTCTCGTCAAACACTTGCAGAACTATCTTCCAAAGATTCGACACTCAATTTAGAATGCAATCTAGAATCTTCTGGCAAATCCAAAGGTGGATTTTCACAAGAACAATTATCAACATCAAAAACCTCCCATTCCTTTATGCTGCATTTCTCTAATGCAGATCCCACCTTCCCTAGCTGGCTCTCGTCCGGGTAGGCCCCAGTCGGGCTCACTAGCACCGCCCCCGTGTACGACTGCCCTGCAACTCTAGCCGCACCGTGGTAGTGAAACAAACCCCACCCGAGATCATCAGCCACATCCACAATCGTCCACATCTCATTCGACACCACGCCATTATCCAGCACGCTGAAGTAGAACGTCCCTGGCCTTGTCCCCCTCTTCACCCGGTACCTCCTCCTCCTCCACACGAGATCCCCGTCCAGCGTCCTCACCTGAAAAACTGGCTCGTACCATAACGACCCTTTCGCCCTCCCTCTGTAGAAGAGCTGGTACTGGCACGGGAACTGGTCGTACGCCGGATTCTGCCCAGCAACGACGCGCCAGCTCCACTCCAAACGCCCCAGCCAGCCGACAAACAGATCCTCAGCGGTCTCATGGTCCAGCTCCACTTCCCGGAAACGCGCCATCGGGGCCACAAAGGGCTTATCCGGGATTTTTGCATCCAGCTCGAGGCAGTTGTGCTTCTGCAGAACGCATAGAGAGAACTCCTCCAGCTCTCGGCTCTCATACGATGCGATGCACTTATAGTTGCAGACCTGATCGACCGGGCTGCAATTGTTCAAGCATTGTAGAGCCTTCCTGCAATTGTCATCCAACAAACAGTTCAAGATTTGGGGGCCGCAGTTCTTCACCATGCAGCTCAACGTCGAGAAGCCCTTCGCCCGTAGGTTCTTCAGTACAGGAACCGGCTTGACGTAGGCATTCACGATGACCAGCAAACAGAACCTTATATCATCCGAGTTGTGCCTGCTCCACGCCTCATTTACTGACTTCGCCACTTCCTCAGATTCCTTCACAGCCTTTGTTTGCACGAGCGATCCGCCTAATTTGTTCGGTAGAGATGGAGACGAGTCGAAACATACGATATTGGCAACGTCTTGGCTACAGGACTGGATTGATTTAATGGATTCTTGATCAGAAACAGCAACAACCAGCAAAATATCTGCCTGCCTCAAATCATGGTGAAACTGGTGTGTGATTGCATTCTCATCTCGACAAGCATTGTCAGTATACACCTCCATTTCATACCCTTCGTCTACCCATTTCAATCTCTTGGCCTAATCAGATTAAAAGGGGCTATAATTAGGTCAGAAAAGGGCATTTTCCTAGCATTTGAAGGCAAACATAAATCAACATAGTAAAATATAAATCTGCAACAATTACTAATTAAATGGAAATAAATGATCAAATTTCAATTATTTGTGGAGCTCAATTTGGTTTACTTACAGTGTGGAGCATGACGTCATACCAAGGCGCGGATTTGAGAGGGCTGACGCTTCCCTCTCCAACAACAACCACGATTCTAACCCGAATTTCACTCTCCGGTGGCGGCGTCGCAGCTACGGCGTCATTTTTTGTGACGGCGCTGCTGCAGCAACTCGATGGGCGGCGGCGATTTGGTGAATAGGTCACTGACCGGGAGAATTGACGGGCGGTGCGAGTCGAGAAGCAGCGACGGCTGGGGTGGAAAGCGGCGGTTTTGCGGCGGAGGAAGGAGAGCGGCGCCGCACAGTTGCTAAGAGTAGTCATTGTAGAGGTGGAAATGAATCGAATTTCTCTCAATTTGGGTAATTGGTTTGATTAGTTGAATCAGTAGTTACGGGAAATACAGATTCAAGAATCATCTCAGCTAGATTTTCCTAGAAGAGTATCGTGGCATCAAATTGAATCGATTATATTTCACCGCATAAAAATGTGACGATTGTAATTAAAAATTGATCAAGTATACCAATCTCATTAAAAAAAACACTAAGAGTGTCCACAATGGGGGAGCCGCGGCTCGGTGCGCGGCCCCCCATTGCAGAGAGCCGAGAGGCGGGGCGCAGGGCCGAGAGCCGAGGGCGAGCCGCTGCTCCACTGCAGCGGGCCGCCATTCGTAGCTGGGCCGCGGAATTTAATTTAATTTTTTTAAATTTTGAAAATTATTTATAAAATACTACACTTCCGTTCCATTTTTCCAACTTCATTTTACTTCTATTTTCCTCCAATCTTTTCAATATTTCCTTCCAATTTCAATTCAACCTTGCAACTATGGATTCCGACGATGAACAATTCCAACAAGCGGTAGATCTGGAGTTCCAAAACCTTATTGCAGCGGTGCAACGTGAAGCTGACGAGACGGAAGATGCGGCGGAGGCGGCGGCGGAGGCGGCGGCTGAGGCGGCGGTGGCAGTGGCAGTCCCTCGGCCATTCTATCATCGGCGGTATTTCGACCGTGATCATGCCGGGGCTGACCGCCGGTTGATGGAAGACTACTTCAACGAGAACGCCCGTTATCTGCCATTGGTTTTCCGTAGGCGATTCAGAATGTCGCAAAATCTCTTCGTCCATATAGCGACGTGTTTGGCGCAGCGGTTCAAGTGCTTCAACTTGCGATATGATGCCACCGGTCGACCCAGCTTGTCGACATACCAGAAGTGTACGATGACAATTAGGCAGCTTGCCTATGCCAGGCCCGCTGACATGTTCGACGAATACCTACAGATGGGCGAAACGACTGCCCTACAGACGTTGAGGCAGTTTTGCAGGGGCATTAAGGATATCTTCAAAGGGGAGTATCTACGGAAGCCATCGGCCGATGATTGCCAGAGATTGATTGATATGCACGGGACTACACATCATTTTCCAGGGATGTTGGGGAGCATCAATTGCATGCACTGGGAGTGGAGGAACTGTCCGGTGGCTTGGAAGGGACAGTTCACTTCTGGTTTCAAAGGCAAACATCCCACGATGATTCTGGAAGCCATTGCTGATTACCGCTTGCGAATCTGGCATGCGTATTTTGGGGTCGCTGGATCGAACAATGACATCAACGTTCTACGATCGTCACACCTGTTCAAAGACGAGAGCCGGGGGTGAGGGTCCGCAAGTTAGATTCATGGCCAACGACACTCAGTACAACATGGGGTACTATTTGGCCGATGGGATATACCCTCGCTGGCCCGTGTTTGTGAAGACGATCCGACAACCCGTTGGGCCGAAGCAAACCTACTTCGCGAAAAAACAAGAGGGTGCTAGGAAGGATGTTGAGCGAGCTTTTGGTGTACTCCAAGCGCGATGGGCCATTATACGGTGCCCGGCTCGACAATGGCACGAAAATGATGTCGCAGACATCATGACTGCATGTATCATATTGCACAATATGATAATAGATGACGAAGGAGTTGCTGCAGAGCGATGGACACCGGAAGATGGTGCTAGTTCGAGCTCGGGTATTGCCATGGAGCCCCTGCAGATTGGTGTACCACGTAGTAATGAATACTTGATCCAGCGGTACACCGATATGCGGAGCCAAATATCGCATACATCACTGCAGGCTGATATGGTTGAAGAGGTCTGGAACCGTAGAAGGGTCGCCACATAGTGATATGGGTTTTCGGGTTGTTGTTTTTAAATTAGAAAACTTTCGTTGTATAATTTTCTTATTTTAATATAATACAACGAAGTTCTTGTTACATTTTGGTTTTAGGTTGTGAATTTTTTTATTTACAATCCAAATTATTTTATTTTAATTAAATTTATAAATATCATAAATTTAAAGTCTAATAAAATTTAATATAGTTAAATTAAAAATAACATTAAAAAAAGAAAACAAATTAATTTTTTTTATAGAGGGCCACATTTGGTGGCCCTTGTTAATTTTGTTACTTTACCATTGCGGAGGGCAACATGAGAGTCACGAATGGTGGCCGGGCCACATTTGTTGGCCTTCAAAGGCCACCATTGTGGACACTCTAAGGGCTTGTTCACCTTTCAGAGATAACCCAAGAAATTCAATCTGGGTTTTTATATTCAGCATGGGCCAACAGAAATGAAAAATTATGTTGTTGTTCGGCTTATTTGTTCAAAACCCATTCCTGTATCCTACACTGACCACTGCTCAGAATAATAATTAATTCTTTATGTTGATATGTCGAAAAAGTCCTCAGCATTTACGGAACCCTAGTTTTTATTCTCCATCAACATCTCAATGCGGCAAAAAAAGCGGGAAGCATACGGTGGGAGTAGGCATGCACACGGTTCAAAAACCACCGGTTCCGTTTCGGAACCGGCGGTTCACGGTTCAACATTTCATGAATCGGAACTGGCCCGCCAAGGGTTCTGGCGGTTTCGGTTCAAAAAATCGCCGGTTCATGGGGCGGTTCAAAACCGCCGGTTCCGCGGTTTGCAATTTTTTTTTGTGTTTTCTTATTTATTTATCTATGAAATGTGCGTAAATAAAATTTAAAAAATCACGATGAAAATTGCAATTTTATTGAGATTACAAGTTACAACAATTACAAATCACAAAAAACTTGAAGTCTTAAACAAAAAATTTAAATACAACGACACTACTAGTCTACAACGAAGCTAATTACAAATTACAAAAAAGACTTAAAGTTCTGAACAATAAATTTATAAGTTTATATACTCTTAGTCGGCGAAGGATATGTTTCTACATAACTAAATTGAGGACACCTTTAACAATTCAACCTTAAATGTTGAGTTTAGTCTAACAATCAACAATTATAGTAGAATTGTCAAAAGTTTCCCGGATTTAGCCTTATAGAGAAATCTACTTAACCGACTAGAGTATATACAAATACAATTATTTAATTTTATTTGCATATTTTTAAAGTAGAAACAAATGGAAAAAAAAGAAATAAAGAAAAAAGGACTTGAGCTCAACTTAAATTTAAAATTTAAGTTGAGGTGTTGTCACGACCGCCCATACTAGGGGTACAACAAACGTGGCGATCGTGACCAAGGGACAACAATAACGACAACATACAAGGATAACAGTTTATGAAAACTCAATTAGCTTAAAGGAAGAAAATATTTTAGTTTAAAGAAAATTAAGGTTATACATTTTCCTATTAATTAGAAACGACTTAAGATAAATATTTTTAAAAGAAGCAGCGGAGAAAAATAAATATTAAAAACCCAATTAACTTCTAAGGAAAAAAAACATTTAGTTTAATTTACGGAAACACCATTTTAAAATATTATTGTAAATACTCGGTTAAAAACCTAACACAACCAAACATGCTCAAACACAGTACGAAAAAGATTAAAGTCTTGAGACATAGTCCAAAATATAGCAGCGGAAAAATAAGTTTTAAAGAGAGTCAAGGATAACGCATATGTATGAAGACACAACGCATCCTAAGTTCTTAGGCCAACTCAACATCCTCCGCAACATCTCGCTCAACCTGCACATAAGAAGAAGAATAGTAGGGCTGAGTACTTGTTGTACTCAATGGGCTCATGCCGAAAACATTTTAATATAGTTATGTCATCCATACCAGTGATCTCGAGTTTTATATGTAGTAAGAAATATCACGAGAACACAAAAATATTTCAAGTGTGGCCAGACAATTTATCTCCTCACTTTTCTCATCAATCCATCAATCACAATCATCATATCACAGTGCGACTAAAGTGTGGCCACACTATTCGCCCACGAGACCGGCCGACTAGCAAGGACGGCTCACGATCCCACCAGTGTACACAGCCTGATAGGGTTTGCGGCCCTACTCAGACCCGAATTCGTTTCACAACACAGCCTTATAGCCTAACGAAGCAAGCTAAGACGAACTATGCATCAGACAACAATCTCACAAACAAAAACATGTCATGACATAACAGTTAAACCACCCTTATAACACCACGTAATATATTCGGAAAATAAAGGGGTTTGAAAAGAAAGCCCACCTCGTTGGTTTAATCAATTCAATATCCACTTAAGGCAACCCTCGTTCCTTGTGCTCACGTACACACAATAACCCTTGCCAATCATCACAACACAAATCAGCCTTCCATAAATTCACATTACCATGCATGTCCTATCGTTCTTTTTATCATTCCCTTAATTTACCCATCCCAACATTCATCAACCTAAGGAACAACATGCCATAATATTTCTCAACGTGTCACACATAATCACGTCACAGGATATCTTCCCAAATCATACATGCATCATATAATTCATTAAAACTTGGCAACAGAAATATTTCCACATAACAATAAATCAGGTAGAACTACGCGGTTTGTTTGTAAAAATCACTAAAAATCCATTCACCTCATATGAAGCTAACATTTGGTCACAACACAGTAGATACATTCAAGTTCATCCAGTTAAAATTTCTCACTCAAATCATGTCGATTGGTCAGTCAAAACATTAATGCAACTCTCTGGTCGGAACATAAAAATTCTGGCAGCACTGCGCAGTTCATTTGAAAAATTCACCAAAAATTCATCCGATGCCCAATAAGGCTGCAATTTTCACAATACACAGAAGACACTTCGAATTGGTCGGTCAAATAGAGGCCATTTGGTCGGTCAAATAGAAAACGAAACCTTCTGGGCGAGAATACAAGTTTCTGGCAGAATTGCGCAGTCGACTTCAAAAATTTATTAAAAATTCATATTTTCTCAAAAGGGGCTGAAATTTACACACCACACAGAAAACACCTTGAAGTGTACTCAGTCAAAAATTCGAACCAAAACAAGATCTTTTGGTCAGTCAAACAAACGTCGGAATCCACTGTCCGAACACCATAGTTTTCAGGTCTCAAAATTTCGAAATTAGGGTTTGTTCCTCATTCAACCAAACACAATTTTTCATGCATCCCACACACAAACATGCTTCAAAAGGTTCTCACAATCATGTTCTCATATAACCACACATCATTCACCAATGAATCATTCAAACTTTACACATATTCATTCACAATCGCATATTCACAGTTTTTCTCATACAAACACAAATTCCCACCGATTAATTTTGCGATCTGTGATTCCTACACTCACTATATGCATGAATGAATCAAGAACAAGGTTTCAATGGAGAAGATGAGGAAAAGATTTAGTTATACCTTCTTGAATCGAAAACCAAACAGTAGAAGCAAAGATTGATGCGATTCGTCGGGAACTCTTGAAAATAAAAGTTCAATGGATGCAAGAACAAGGATGGAAGAAATTTTGGAGAGGTTGAAGAGAGGGAGGAGAGGTGAGGCACGAATATTATGAGGGAGAATGGGGGCTAGGGTTTAGTTTAGGTGATTATATAGTCCTAGGTTTAATCCAATTAATTAATTAATTAATTAATTGTAGAGGAATAAATAGATGCCAATAAATATAATCCCACAATTAAAAAGAAGGCAAAATTTCAAAAATTAGGTTAATAAATTCAATAAGGAATTTATTTGGTATTTACTTGGAGAGAAATAGATTCACAATTTAGGAAATAAGTCAATGAATATTCCATAAATAAGAGAACAAAATAAATTAAATCTCCAAGTAGAAAATAATGAGGGAAGGGGAGAAAATCTTGATGGTGTGCACAAGGAAATTATTTAAATCCTCAATTAAATAGAATAAGATTTAAATTTGGTAATTTCTTTATAGTAAAAGACTCTCATAAAATAGGCAGCAATAAAATAGATATCCCCAAGGAAATTAAGCTAAAAAAAAGTGTGGGATGGAGACACAATAGAAGGAAAATATTCACAACCCCAATTAATTTGGCTTAGGTATTAATTTGGTATAGAATAAAGGGAATTCCACAAAATAGGAAACAAATATATTCTCCTCTACAAATAGGGGGGCCGAAAATTGGCTTAATTAGCCACAAGGAAATAATGCAACTCTTAATTTAATTGGGGTGAGGGAATAAAATGTGGCAAGATTTAATTGGATTTAAAATAAATGAAGGAATCAACAAGGTACCAATTTTATCAAAGAAACTAATTCATCCTCTTAATTCAAGTAGATGATATCCGAAACTCACAAAAATAATAGGTTAGAGTTCGAGTTTCATGTAGCACAATTTAGGGATAATTTGATTTGGATTTAATTTGGATGAATATCCCAAAACAATTAATTAAATACAAGAAAATTTCCAATAATTGGAGGGGCCGACAATAGCCACTTTATTTGGCTAGAACAAGATGCATGATCTTTATTTAAATTGATTCCCCACATTAAATATAACTAGCACTTCATTCCAATTTCCCCATGATGATTTATTCCACATAATCAAACTCAATCACATAGCAACAATTTAAATTTCATAAATGAAATTTCCAATCGACATATCTCAAATAAATGTCACAAAATTTGGGATGTTACATCCTTCCCCTCTAAACAGAAATTTCGTCCCGAAATTTGATCGTCTCACATAAACAACTCGGGAAACTTTTCTTTCATTTTATCTTCTAACTCTCACGTGGCTTCCTTGGGACCATGGTGCTTCCACAACACATTCACGGACGCTATCGACTTGTTTCGCAACTCTTGCACCTTCTGATCTAGGATTGCCTCGGGTCTTTCCACGTAGCTCATGTCGGGGTTGAGATCACTTCTTCTTGATGAATCACGTGCTTGGGGTCGAACACGTACTTGCGCAACTGCGAAACATGGAACACGTTCCCAAAACTGGGAGGTAACGCCAAGCGGTACGCTACAGGGCCTACTTCATCAATAATCTTGTACGGTCCTACAAAACGCGGTTTCAGCTTGCCCTTCACTCTAAACCTCACAACTTCTTTCGTCAGGGATACTTGGCCATTGACGCAAGTATGGGAAAAATATCCTTTCGTCACTGAAAGCGGACTCGACGGCGACAGTGGAAGCCGGAACCGAAAAAATCTCCTTGGCCATTGACGCAAGTATGGGAAAATCTTTCTCGTGTGTTCCGCACCAATCAAGGACGTCGATTTGGGAGGAAGGAGTAGGACCTTCATCACCAAAGGAAAAGAGTGAATCGAAATATAAATCTAACTAACTTACCATACCTGAGGTCGACCTTCTGCCGGTGCTGTAGTTGTATAGGTCGGCTAATTGGGATTGCACGTCGGGGTTCATCATAATTAGTTTGAAATGCGAAGCCAAAATTATGTTGTTGAGGAGGGGTAGGTATTTTGACTTGGTGGGTACTGTTATACTTGGTTTCATATTCGGTGTAGAGAGCACGCAAGTTAAACTCGAAGGTTTGTTAGAAAATTGACCGGTCCGGGAGGTTTATTTGAAATGTTTCGGTTAGGTTTACTCCACATTAGTCATTGGTATCCGCTTGCAATGCTTGAAGTGGACCAAGATCAATAGAACTCAAATTGTTATAATAAAAATCTAAAATCCAGGAGGTACCGGGTAATTTCCATTTTGGATCCAAGACCTTTGCAATAAAAAACACCGTTGGAATCTCACTGAAATACTTAAGCCATTTGTCAATCACATAATATAAAACACACATCAATTCAGGAGAAGAGCAAGCATTTTTCATCGCAGTTTTAAAAACAAGTGATATATACATGCAATGCTCTAAAACACGAACTGCAGTGCAATAATAAACACCCGATAATTCAACAGTCGCATTTTTGAAATATTTGAACAATGTAAATAAACTCACGCTATGATCCCAACAACTATGCGACAAATATAAATCAGAAACGGGATAGGTTCTAAAAAAATCACACAAATAATCTTTATGCTTCAAAGTAGAATTCAGACAATCATATGTCGAATTCCATCTACGAGACACATCCATGGTAAAATTCGTATATCTTACCTTCTTTTGATGGCAATACTTCTTCCAAGCTTTGCCAATAGATGGCTTTTGATGGATTAATCTAACTACAGTTCTAATAGGACTAACATGTTTTTGCCATAATTCAAGCGCATCTTATACACATAAATTCAAAATATGACATATGCATCTTTGATGAAAATACTTACCACCAATAACCGGAGCACAAGCCGCAATCAAGTCATTAATACTTGCAGTGTTAGTAGTTGCATTATCAAAACCAACAGAAAATATTTTATTGCATAATTGAAATTCATTCAAAACTTGAACAATTAAAGAAGCAATTTCGGGTGCAGTGTGTGGTGTCTCAAATTCTCTAAAACCAATCAAACGCTTGTTCAAAGTCCAACTATTGTCCACAAAGTGAACCGTAATGCCCATGTATGAATGTCTATTAAAAGAATCAATCCATACATCTGAGCAAATATTCACTTTGTGTCCCAAGTTGAGTAAATAACGTGATAATTCAACTATTTTCTCCAAACATTGTCGAACGGTAGATCGTTGAACGATCATCTGACCTACTCTTTTGACAGCTACGTTCAAACCACTTTGCATAGTAACCTCAAATTTTTTGTCATCATAAACATTAAAAGGAAATGCTTCATTGCATGCCATCTAGTCATAACATCAGCAAAATTTTTAGGATCATATTTAAAAAGAGGCGTACCTGACGAACCTGAGCCACCGGGTTGGAAGTTTAGTTGGTTTTGGGTAGAGGCAGTGCCACATTCTACCAGATGCTTTGTCACCAAATGACGACGGAGGGTGCCATATCCCCCACCGCTCGCAAATTTGTAGACTTTATCATAATAGTTACAATATGCATGAAACACCGATGTCTCTTCTTGAGAGGGCGGATCATTAGGACTTGGAATTACCACCGGGACCTTCTTGTAGTGTTTAACAAAAATATCAGATTTCAATGCTTTTTTAATGGGTGGAGGGGGAGGCATGTCCTCATTTCCGCCGGTGCTAGATGGAATACGAGAATGAGATCTAACATCATTGTTGTCCGAGTCCGACGATATAGATACGTCGTACTCGTCATCTTGTTGTTGGGAACTACCACCGCCCCTCCCCACCTTGATGCATTTCAGCGAGTAGCATGTCGGTCTTATGATCTTTTTCTATCTATAAATATTATATAAGTTGAAGTTTTAATTAGGAACACAAAAAAAAAATTAAAAAAATCAATCTTATGAAATTATGAATTGTAAAAATAATTTTATTTTTTAGAACTTACTTGCATGCGTTCAGCCGCCACTCGGGAAACCTCTTCCCTAACTTCTCGACGACTAGGTCGCTTTGATATTTGGGGACGACTACTTTGATCTTGGGCAATTCCTTTGCCCCGATCACCACGTCACGGTCCACCACGAGAAGAAGACATAATGCAAAATTAAAGTAGTATGGTATATGGAGTATTGAATAAATGGTAAATTACGAACACAACAACAAATATAGTAGTAAACAACTTAAACAATTAGAGATAATGAGGTTAGAGAATAGAAAATTTGAGATTGAGAATAAAATCCCTGTTAATACAAGAATGAGGTGAGTAAAAATGATGGGGGAAGTGGGGTATTTATAGGAGTAAAATTGAAAGAAATAAAAAAATAAAAAAATAAAAAAAATTCAATGTTCAAATTTCGGGCGGTTTACCGCCTGAACCGGCGGTTTCTGACCGGTTTTTAGGCCTATACACTGCCACCTATACGCTGCCACCTGAAAAAGGTCTGGAACCGTAGGAAACCAGCGGTTCAAACCTGCGGTTTACGTCATAAACGGGCGGTTTTCGGCCGAAACCACCGTTTTTTGACGTAAACCGCCGGTTTTTCTGCACACCTAGCCAGAAAACCTAAGCCCTTGCCGAAATCCTACTGTTGGAACTGCTGAACCGCCACTTACGGTTCACGGTCTTTTGAACCTGAACCGGCCCGCTTGAACCGTCGAACCGCCATCCGGTTTGAACCGTCGGCGCCGATTGCGGTTCCGGTTTGTGAACCGGCGGTTCTGAACCGCCGGTTAACTGGCGGCTCTGAACCACCGGTTAACCGGCGGTCCGGTTCGTTTTGTGCATGCCTAGGTGGGTGCCCACATAGCGATTTTTCAGAAAGTTCACAAACAGAGGGTGCAATTGTTGAAGTTGGCTTGAAGAAACTGACTTCAATATGTGAGTCGTGCCCCACTCCATTGCTTGGTGTTTGTATTTGTCTGCAACCTGTTCTTAAAATTTCTTTATGCGGAAATATTTGCCGAAACACGTGTAGATGCGTTATCACTGGTCGGAGTTGTTTATGCCCTAGTTTCTTGAGATTCAATTGAATTATTTTCCATTCCAAATGTGTGCATTTTGATTTTGTCTGTTTGACTAATGGAATAATAGCTATAGGGATAAAGTGGTTTATAGCACAATTTTTTGGGAATGATGTTGTTAGGTTCATTGTTGTAGTTATCATGTCTCAGTCGATGCGCTTCGGGTTTAGATCCAATAGTGGGTTTACCAGTCAAGGTGAGTAGTTTACAAATCAATTATTGAAGAATTTTCGAAGCACCCTGAAGTGTGGACAAGTCGGATCGTGTCTTCGTGTGCTTATAGGGAAAACTATGCAAGTGCTTGGTCAAGACACCGCGCTTCTTAAATCCGCTGGATCACTAGGTCCAGGAACTCAAGGAACACAGAGTGTTTTTGTCGTTGGACACACTCGACTTCCCTTCAAAAATTAAATCCCTCAACCCGAATACTATGGATTAGTATAGGGAAGTGGGGTCGATCCCACGAAGATGGAGTCGTGAAGTAGTGCTTAGAGACTCTGGAAACAAGCGGCTGCTGCCACGCAAAAGGGTTGAGGTTTAAACTACCACTAGACCTAGGCACGGAAATTAAATGCTAGACCTAGGACACAGAACACTTATAAAATCAGACATTAACGCCGAAAGAAACAATTACTCACTAGACCGTGTAAATGACTGACTAAATATGACTAGGCAGAGAGAATTAAAAAGTGGGGACCATGACATTCAAATAAGGTAAGTACGGAAAAAGCTGCAACTAACAAACTCATGCAATTTCCTAACCAACTCAGACGCGTAAATGAAGAAAACAGAGCATACTCCTAGATTCGAACAGAATATAGAAATCGGACGCCGGAAACTTGCTACGAATCGGACGTACGTCAGATCTACATAAACTAGGCGAAATGAAATGAAAACACGTAGGCTAGGCATAAAATTAAATCAACACGGCTCAGATTCACGTCGAATGCTTAATCCACTCCGGATCCAAGCCATCCGAACTCAACTCCCAGCAAAATCAACTTCATAACTCCGATTCTCACAAATCTCAAGAAAGAAAACATTTATAATGCATGCACTCTAATTAAAGTCTTTCATCTTTTTTCTCAGTTTTTGTGCATTTTTTATTATTCGGCGGCCGCCCAAGGCGTTGCGGGCGACGCCGGTTGGCGGCTTGCACCAATACTTCCTCCGTTGGCTCCTTGTATTTTCCTCCACGATATCGAAATACAGAACCTCAAAATTAATCAAGCTCATAAGGAAATTATCGCAATTATTTCCCTTCGAAAATTATATTTATCCCGAACTTAGGTTAAATTATTCATCCATCAAATTATTCGGAAATAAAAAAAACCCACGCTTAAATTAATTATTTGCCCAAAGATTTATTCTACTAACCCAAGCTATTTTATATTCGAGCCCAACGTAATTATCAAACAACCCACCTTATTTCTCCATTTTATTTGATGAGCCTATGACTTCCAAGAGAGGCCAAATAGAATTATATTACTCATCCTTATTTCTTCAAAAAAATAAAAGAGAAGGGAGGCCCAATAATACTGACCCACCAAGTAATACTCTCTTATCCACTATCGGCCCCATCTCTCCCTTTCTCCTTCATCTCTTTCCCTCACATCAAAAGATCCCCAATTTGAGAGGAAACTCAATTTCACGTCACCTCCCTCATCTTTTCTAATTCTCTTTGCCCAAAACGGCCAGTTCCAAAATCTCCGTCGCCATCTCCAACTCCGCCAGAGCCATCGGTCGTCTTCAGCGTCCAGCCACCGCCGCCAATCCGTCGGAAGAGTTGCTGTTGTCTCGCCGGGAGGACATTGCTGTCGCCGCTGCACAGAGTCGTCGCTGCAGTTCGCCGCTGCTCCGTCTGCACAGAGCCGTCGGGGCTGTTCGCTACTGCTCTGTCGGTGGTCGTGCAGCCCCGAAACATCACCGCAGCCCCCGATTCGTCCCGAAACCAACCCGAAAGATAAGTTTCTTTACTCAATTATGTTCCTTTCGCAATTTCGGTTAATCACAACGGGTGTTCGATTATTGATTGGTGCTCAAAATATGGATCGTTTGATTGGTGATACTTGTTGATTGAGTTATGTGTGGGAGATTAAGGTGTGATGATATGCTATGTATACAATGATCCAAAAAGGAAGGGATTATACCTCAATAACGCGCTATTGAAATGTGAAGTAGGAATCGAAAGGAGTAGTTCCCTGGACTTGGCAGATTCGTTTCTGTCAACAATTTTTTGTATATGTTTGAAACTGGAATGGAATTGAGTAGCTTGAACTATGGATTTGTGACAAGAAATTACCTTGACTTGTGTGAGATTGAAATAAAAAGGGCTGCAATTTCTTCTACTGTCTTACTCTTCTCGGTTGTTTTTGCTTGGAATTGCAGATTGTGTTAGGGGAGGAGAGAAGTGAAGAAGCTAATGTATTAACCTTGTGTGACCCTTGGGTTGTAGAATTGAAGATGATAGATGGAAGGTGGAAGGTGGAAGGTCACCTTGGAAGATGGCGTTAGGGAAGGGAATGATTGGGCTCAAAATATATCTCACACATTTTATTTATTTGTTGAAGTTCATAGGCCCAAAATGCTTTATTTTATTGTAAATAAATCAAACCCAAACTTATTTATTTGCCATAGAACTCTTCTATTTTCCATGGCCCAAAGCCAACGTGAACCAAAGTTTGAACTTTAATTCATCATTTGAGAAGTCCAAGTGTATTATTATTATATTGCATTCTTGTTCACTAATTGAAGTTCATAAAAACTTTAATTATTTTTGTCGTCCCATTCCCGACAAAGATTAAAACAGCCCATTGCAACAATTAATATTTAGTGTTGTTCTAAATATTAATTCTTCAAAATCGATCCTTGATTTCCAAACACGTTGCGTACTACATATAGCACTTCCGAAAATTTCCACGACGACCGAAAGTATTCCTCTACACCAAAAACAATTCACACTTCGCAAGTATGAATATTAAAACTGTCTCGTAGTAACTTGGTGTTATTCCAAGTACTATAAAATCCATCTCAACCATCTCATTCAATCATGCCAAGTATAGCAACATCAACGTCATTACTTCAACGAGACTTTCAAACACGTCTCCTAGTAACCTCCATCATTTAAATAAAAGAGACGTCTCATTCCATACCAAGCACATAAATACTATACTCAATTACTAAAAAAATGAGAAGCAAAGCATGACGACAAAATTTCACTTTAACTAATTCACGACATATTTTAATTAGTACTTAAAAGTACGGGCGTTACATTCTACCCACCTTAATAAAAAATTCATCCCGAAATTTGCTCATCTCAAACGAACAACTCCGGGTACTTCTCTTTCATTTTATCCTCGAGTTCCCATGTAGCCTCCTCATGACCATGATGTTTCCACAACACTTTCATAGAGGCAATTGATTTGTTTCTCAATTCTTGCACTTTCCTGTCCAGGATAGCTTCGGGCTTCTCCTCATAACTCAAGTCGGGATTAAAAATCATTTCCTCTTGGTGGACCACGTGTTTGGGATCGAACACGTACTTCCTCAATTGTGACACATGGTAAACATTATGCACACTCCCAAAACTCGGCGGTAGCGCCAACCTATACGCTACGGGTCCTACATTCTCAAGAATTTCATAAGGCCCTGCGTAACGTGGTTTCAACTTACCCTTCATACCAAACCTCGTTATCCCCTTCGACGGAGATACTTTCAAAAAAACTTTATCCCCAGCGTTAAACTGTAAATCGGTACGCCGGACATCGACATATGACTTCTGTCTGTCTTGAACTTCTTTGATCCTTTGACGAATTTATCGAACAATCTCAATCATTTCTTCTACTGAATCTGGCCCAAGTATTCTTCTTTCACCAACCTCATCCCAGTAGAGTGGTGATCTACACTTTCTCCCTTACAATGCTTCATACGGGGCCATATTTATCGTCGCTTGGAAACTGTTGTTGTAGGCGAACTCGATTAATGGCAGTACGACTTCCCAATTTTCTCCCCTGTCAAGAACCACGGCTCTCAACATATCCTCGAGAGTTTGAATCGTTCTCTCGGATTGTCCATCGGTCTATGGGTGAAAAGCAGTACTAAAATTTAATCGAATACCAAGCTCTCGTTGCAGGCTTATCCAAAATCTCGAAGTGAATCTTGTGTCTCGATCTGACGTGATTGTCACTGGCACTCCATGTAGCCGAATGATTTCTTTCACATAAATTCAAGCTAGCTTATCAGATCCATGAGTTATAGGAATATGTATAAAATGTGCACTTTTAGTGAGACGGTCTATAATTACCCAGATGGTTGTATTTTCTTGTCGAGTTTTTGGTAAACCCGTCACAAAATCCTTGGCGATGTGTTCCCATTTCCATTCCGGAATCTCTAGCGGTTGCAACTTCCCATAGGGTCGTTGATGCAGAGCTTTTACTTGTTGACAAGCCAAGCATCTCTCCACAAACGAAGCTATGTCCCTCTTCATTCCATCCCACCAGAATACCCCTTTCAGATCATGGTACATCTTTGTACTTCCAGGATGAGCGGTATATGGAGTCTCGTGTGCCTCAGTCAAAATTTCATTTTGAAGTCTTTCGTCATTCGGCACACATAGCCTCCCCTCGTATGTGAGGGCATTGTCAGCCTCCTCTCGGAACTTCTCTTGCTCACCTTTCCTCACCTTTAGTCGAACTTTCTCCAAATCTTTATCATTTCTTTGCCCCTCTCTTATCCTCATTCGCAGGTCGGGTGCAATCACCAAGGTGTCGATATTTCCTTTTACGGTCTCAGGAGCTCTCACTACTTCCAATCACATCTTGCTAAATTCACGAATCAAATTTTCTTCTTGAGTGAGAAAAGTGGCCAGTTAAGGTTAGGTTATCCGGCTCAGTGCATCTGCCACTACATTGGCTTTGCCAGGATGATAGTTAATGCCACAGTCATAATCCTTGACTAGCTCGAGCCATCTGCGTTGCCTCATATTCAAGTCTTTCTGCTCAAAGAAGTATTTCGGACTTTTGTGATCAGTAAAAATCTCACATCGAACTCCGTAAAGATGGTGCCTCCAAATCTTCAGAGCATGCACAACGGCTGCTAATTCCAAATCATGAGTGGGGTAGTTTAGCTCGTGTGGCCTTAATTCACGTGAAGCATAGGCAATCACTTTACCGTTCTGCATTAATACACATCCCAGTCCAACCTTAGACGCGTCGGTGTAAACCACATAGTCCATTCCCGGCTCTGGCATGGCTAGAATGGGTGCAGTGGTCAACTTTTCTTTCAACAACTGAAAATTGGCTTCATACTCCGGTGTCCAATTGACCTTAACCCATTTCTTCAGTTGCTGGGTCATCGGCCTTGCAATTTTGGAGAATCCTATGATGAATCTTCGGTAGTATCCTGCCAGACCCAATAAACTCCGAATCTCATTTGGGGTCTTTGGCGTCTTCCAGTGTTGTACGGCCTCAACCTTCGCTGGGTCAACTCGAATCCCTTCGACCGTCACAATATGACCCAAAAAGTTCACTTCATTCAACCAAAAATCACACTTACTAAATTAGGTGTACAACTTCTCAGTTCTCAGTGTCTCTAGAGTGATCCTTAGATGTTCCTAATGTTCTTTTTCATCTTTCGAGTAAACGAGCACATCATCTATGAACACCAAGGCGAACTTGTCCAAGTATGGATGGAATACTCGATTCATTAAGTCCATGAACACCGCAGGTGCATTTGTCAGACCAAACGGCATTACTACAAACTCATAGTGCCCATATCTTGTTCGAAATGCCATCTTGGGTATATCTTCCCTTTGTACCCTCAGTTGGTGATATCCAGACCTTAAATCCATTTTCGAAAATACTCCCGCTCCTCTGAGTTGGTCAAACAGGTCATCTATCCTCGGCAGAGGATACTTGTTCTTGAGAGTCAATTTGTTCAACTCACGGTAGTCTATGCACATCCTCAGCGTTCCATCTTTCTTCTTCACAAATAGCACAGGTGCTCCCCAAGGCGATACACTAGGTCTGATGAAACCCAAGTCCAACAGTTCTTGTAACTGAATTTTGAGTTCTTCCAACTCTTTAGGTGCCATCCTATAAGGTGTCTTCGACACTGGTGCGGCCCCCGGCTCTAGATCAATAACAAACTCCAACTGTCTATCAGGCGGCGGTCCTGGCAACGCGTCGGGAAAAACGTCTGGGTACTCACGTACTACAGCCACATCTTCAATTTTTCTTTCTTTCTTGTCATGCCCTTGCAGATAAACGAGATAGGCAGGATGCCCCTTTCTAATCATCGTAGTTGCTTGAAGTGCCGAGATTATCCAAGTCCGTTGGTTCATTGAAATCCCGTGGAAGGTAGTGGGCTCCTTCCCCGGGGTTTGCGACGAAATTTGCCTCTCTTGGCAGCGAATAGTGGCATAGTTTTCAGCTAGCCGGTCCATTCCCAGAATAATGTCAACGTTTTTCATTGGCATAACATGTAGGTTGTGAGCCACTAAGCTAAGTTCTCCCACCACAAATTCTATGTTCGAGCAAGATTGTGTAATGTCTATAAGGCCTCCTACTGGTGAAATCACATTCATCTTATGTTCAAGTTCATCAATAGGAAGTTTTAAAGCATCTACACATGAGTGGGATATAAAGGAGTGCGATGCATGTCAAGTAGTGTTCTCATACTTGCCAGATTATCTTATTTCGGAGCTCCTTGTGCGGCTTTAGCTTGCTTGCGCCCCAAAGCATAAGCTCTAGCCTGAGTGGGATATGATTGACGACGCTGTTGCGGCTGCTGAGGTGGTGTATGGTTCCCTCGAGGCCCATTTGGTGTTCCCCCCATTCCAGCATTGTTGTTGCTCGGGCACTCTTTGACAAAGTGTCCAACTCCACCACATTTGTAGCATACATTAGTCCCAATTCTGCATTCACCCAAATGATTCTTTTGGCACTTGGCGCAGGGAGACGCTTTCTGACGGTACACTCCACCTTGGTTGGGAGTAGCTTGTTTTCCCTTGCCCCTGTCACGACCGCCCTTACTAAGGATAGTGAAGACGGGGAAAACGTGACGAGGGGATGGACTAAGGAGCGGGGAAGAAATGGGGGACACAATAAAAGTTGACACTTAATGCAAAAATTTGATTAACTTCCAAAAGGGAAAATACTTTAGTCTACAAAAACATTTTAGTTTATCAAAAGTAAGCAGCGGAATAAAGTCTCAAAGTATTTGACACAATAAAGTCATACGAAGTAAAGTAAACTCTTGTGACATCAGTTTTCAAAAGTAGCAGCGGAAATAAGTTATCAAAGAGAGTCATAGGATGACGCCTATGTATGAAGACACAACGCATCCAAATTTCCTAAGCCGACTCAACATCCATCGCAACACCCCGCTCAACCTGCACATAAAGAAAACATATGCAGGGCTAGGGTTAGGGTTCTTTTAATTTATAGTCTAGGATAAATCCCACAATTAAATACGGCAATTAAAATTATGGAAGAATAAAATGTAGAGGTCAATGAATAAATTCCACAATTAAAGAAAATAGGCGTGCGATAGTGGCATGTAAACAAGGAAAATATATTTAAATCCTCAAATTAAATAGGAATAGGATTTAAATTTGGTAATTTCTTGTGGGAAAAGACTCCCACAAAATAGGTAACAAATAAATTAATCCCACAAGTAATTGAAAGGCATATGGGCGAAAATAATGAGGTCTCAAAGAAGTAAAGAGTCAAATCCTAATTAAAATAGGATATGGATAGATTTGGCTCGATATGGTAAGATTTAATTGGATTTTAATTCAAGGAAGGAGACAAACAAGATACCAATTAAATCCACAAAATAATTCCTTCTCCTAATTACTAGGAGAAGTCGAAAATTTCAAGGGATGGCCAAGGGGTCGAAAATCATGTAGAATAGCACAGAGATAATTTTGTTTGGATTTAATTTGGATAAATCTCCCAAAGCAATTAATTAAATCCGAGAAGAAAATATTGTTTCCAATAAATAGGATGGCCGAAAATTTCAATAGAATGGCTAGAACAATTATACATGATCCCATTTAATTTAATTCACACATTGGAAGCTTAATCACATTAACTCAGATAACTCACAACAACTAATTTCACATAATTAACTCAAACACATAGAGACTCAATTTCCACAAAAGAAATTCTTATTCAACATCAACATTAATTAAAATAAAATAAGCCATCAAATAAAAATAATAATAAAAAAGTCATAATTTTCCGGGGTGCTACATCCCCGTACAGAGTTTGGGGTACCTTGGAACCTTTTGTTGTCAAAGGATTCTCGGTTCCCATCCCACTTTCTCTTCTCACGGAAATTTTGTTGTGTTGTAGGTGGTGTTGGGGTAGTAGGCGTTGCTGTCCTTTCTCGTGGCATTGCTTCCTCCACATCTAAAGCACGAGATAGTTATTCGGCATACGAGAGCCTTCCATGGCATGCCAAAGCCATTCTTATTTCGTGCCTCAAACCAGCACAAAATTTCTCCGCCATTTTCTCATCGGTATTCACTTGTTCTGGTGCATAACGAAACATATCGCATAGGGCACTGTCATTTTCTCCGCCCTTGCTTCAGATTGTAAAATTCGGTCTCTTTAGCTTTACAGTAACTCCTCAGAATGTACTTATCATATAACTTCTCCTTGAAGTTTTCCCACGTTAGGGAGTCTAGTTGTTCACGCGACATCGTTCGCTGCTTGGTCTCCCACTAGAATTCTGCGGACCCAGTGAGCTGGTAGGTCACGCAAGATAGGCGCTCCTGATCGGTGCACCTAAGAAATTTAAATATGCGCTCTATGGCACGTATCCATGTTTCAGCCTTGGCTGGATCTCCCATTCCATCAAACACGGGAGGGCGCTCTTTTCAAAATTTCTTTTCAATGTTTCGTTCTGGTTGCGGTGGTGGTGGTTGTCCCTCGGGTCCCACACTACTTTGGTTTTCATTGCTGGCCTCGTTTTCGTTATGAACTTGTGCGCGTCTTGGAGGCATTCTGATTAACACACACGTTAGTACATTTGTCCGAATCTTACTTATCACCACACCAAACCACACAATCTCTAAAAAAAAATTCACACATTTTTTTTTCTTACACTTATTAAAGTAAACATGAACACAACGATAAAACAACGACAATTTCATAACTAAAAACAAGTACGTGTTTCAACAAGGTCTTTGTATCCAAAACAACCAAAAGAACTCAAAAGAAAAACGGCTACGTAGTTCGATAAGACAAAACATCCATAACATCGACGTAAAACATAAAAATCTCTACTCCTCGGGTGCTCTCTCGACATTCGCCGCATCCTCGTTTCCAACTTCAATCTCCCTTTCAAGGGGTTCTTCATCCTCGACTGGGTCATCCTCTTCTTCCATGGGATCTTCCTCATCTTCAAGAGGATCTTCCTCCTCCTCTTCCTCATCGTTCTCTCTCACGTAGGTAGCTACGTCAACATACTTATCGATAACAAGGACTTCTGTCGCAAGAGGTGCAGAAGTGCTCATCCCAAGCCTCCTTCTCTTGGGAAAGTTTGGCTGCGGCGTCTCACTCTCGTATCGACCCCCCGCTGTAGGGGCTTAGACGTGATGAGGATGCCTCCTTCTTAGGTGGAGCATAGGGCGGTGGTCCGTCACGAGCATCAATTAGGGCCTCCAAAAGAACTTTCACAAAACCATGCACATCTCCTTGTACACTATAGTTGGGGAGCCTATACCAAAGGTATGGCCGAGAGGCATCATCAGCCCACCTATTCCATGGCCCCGGTAAACCATCAATCAACCTCATTATGTCCTCGTAGTGTTTTACTCCACACCCATGAGCATCCCTCCACAGTGCCAAGTAGTCAGAAACATACGACATCAAAGGGGCCATCTCGTCTCTCTCGAACCCTCGGTACAATTCCACAGCTCGCATCCCATTCTTGACGTACCTGCCTCTTAGCGGTGCGTGAATCATAATCGACATCTACATGAAAGTAAGTTTCCTTAGTAACAAATCGAAAATACAGGGTAGAGAAGGATGCAAGGTTCATAAATACGCGTAGAGAACGTCATACGTGCTACAGTGTGTATACCTGTTGGATACCTTGAAAAAAAAGGGTCGTAACGATTCTTTCTTTTAAAGTTATCATCTATGGATAGATGTTTCGTGCGTTTATTTTCGTTCGAGCATTTCGCCCCGGTATGAAGAAACGTAGTAACTTGCAATCTCGTCAATCTTTCGAACTAGCACAAGTCGCGCTTCACAGGGTTGTCATTGTCTCGTCATCTCAACACCCCTTGGAATTCGCTCTTTTCTATGCCTCATTCGTTCCATCGATACATATATTGCCTTAAAAGAAAGTAATCCACGCGTATATGACTAGCCTACATCTAAGGCCTTTGAAGTCTATATCTCAATCATACTCCATTGATTATCACATCCAACATCAATTGTATAAACATTCCTCATTTCAAACATTTTACCTTCTCTTTCGTTGAGCGCGGCGAGACGGAATGTTGAGCCTTCGATGAATACTCTTTTAGTCTAGCGAAACGAGTCTAGACTAGATTGAATAAGAGACTCTCGGTCCAGAGCGGAAGGAAAAATTGCTCTGATACCATTCTGTCACGACCGCACTTCCTAAGGATAGAAAGCACGGTGAGTCGCGACTAATGGGGGAATTAAGAAGCGGGGAAGAAAGGGGAAACAATCAAGGGGTACAACATGTAGATCAAAAGATGAAACTTTATTACTAAATTATAGTTTGGAATCACGAAGCAACAAAGTTCGTAAAAAAAAATAGTCCATAAGAGTTTTAAAACTTGGCATAGCGGAAGCATTTGAGAGTTAGCTACTACTATGTATGAAGACATAATAGTAACCGTAACATTTATTGAATACGGTCTTTGTCCAAATGCTCAGCATCCTCCGTCCTCGTCAACGCTCAACCTGCACATAGGGAAAACACATGCAGGGGCTGAGTACTTGATGCACTCAGTGAACTCATGCCCAAAATACATTTTATCAATGAAGTTATGTCAAGCCATCATTGAGTGAAACTCAGGTTTTACTTTAAAATGCCGAGAAACACTAAAATCATTTCCATAAAAAGGTGTCTGCGCAGACAAATATCATCGTCATCCTCCATCATGTGCCATATCTGAACCATCATGTGAAACGAGAATGTGGCCACTAACTCGATCACTGGACCGGCCGACCCAAAGGATGGCTCACGATCCCCATCAGTGCACTAGCCTAAGTAGAGCTTAGACCCTAGTTAGACTCGAATTCGTTAACCATCAAAGTCTAGTAGAACATTATTCTAGTAGATAATCAGGTAGGCAATTCAAAACATAAAATACGGCATGACATAACATTTAAACCACCCTTATCTCACCATATACATATCATTGCAAATAAATGAGTTTAAGTAATAAAGCCCACCTCAAAGCTTAGTGATTCCCTTAAACCACTTCTCGACCCGGCTTTAACGAGCGTGCGAACAAACTTTTTGAGAAAAAATTAAAGTACGCATAAATCTCAAGAAAGAAAACATTTAGAATGCATGCACTCTAATTAAAGTCTTTCATCTCTTTTCTCGGTTTTCGTACATTTTCGATTATTCGGCGGCCGCCCAAGGCGTCGCGGGCGACGCCGGTCGGCCGCTTGCACCAATACTTCCTCCGTTGGCTCCTTGTATTTTTCCTCCACGATATCGAAATACAGAACCTCAAAATTAATCAAGCTCATAAGTAAATTATCGCAATTATTTCCCTTCGAAAATTATATTTATCCCGGACTTAGGTTAAATTATTCATCCTTCAAATTATTCGGAAAATAAAAAAAAAAAACCCACGCTTAAATTAATTATTTGCCCAAAGATTTATTCAACTAACCCAAGTTATTTTATATTCGAGCCCAACGTAATTATCAAACAACCCACCTTATTTCTCCATTTTATTTGATGAGCCCATAACTTCCAAGAGAGGCCCAATAGAATTATATTACTATCCTTATTTCTTCAAAAAAATAAAAGAGAAGGGAGGCCCAAGAATACTGACCCACCAAGTAATACTCTCTTCTCCACTATCTGCGCCATCTCTCCCTTTCTCCTTCATCTCTTTCCCTCACATCAAAAGATCCCTAATTTGAGAGGAAACTCAATTTCCCGTCACCTCCCTCACCTTTTCTAATTCTCTTTGCCCAAAACGGCCAGTTCCAAAATCTCCGTCGCCATCTCCAGCTCCGCCAGAGCCGTCGGTCGTCTTCAGCGTCCAGCCACTGCCGCCAATCCGTCGGAAGAGTTGCTGCTGTGTCGCCGGGAGGACGTTGCTGTCGCCGCTGCAGTTCGCCGCTGCTCCGTCTGCACAGAGCCGTCGGGGTGGTTCGCCGCGGCTCCGTCGGTAGTCGTGTAGCCCCGAAACATCACCGCAGCCCCCGATTCGTCCTGAAACCAACCCGAAAGATAAGTTTCTTTACTCAATTATGTTCCTTTCACAATTTCGGTTAATCACAGCGGGTGTTCGATTATTGATTGGTGCTCAAAATATGGCTCGTTTGATTGGTGATGCTTGTTGATTGAGTTATGTGTGGGAGATTAAGGTGTGATGATATGCTATGTATACAATGATCCAAAAAGGAAGGGATTATACCTCAATAACGCGCTATTGATATGTGAAGTTGTAGGAATCGAAAGGAGTAGTTCCCTGGACTTGGCAGATTCGTTTCCGTCAACAATTTGTTGTATATGTTTGAAACTGGAATGGAATTGAGTAGCTTGAACTATGGATTTGTGAAAAGGAATTACCTTGACTTGTGTGAGATTGAAACAAAAAGGGCTGCAATTTCTTCTACTCTCTCACTCTTCTCGGTTGTTTTTGCTTGGAATTGCAGATTGTGTTAGGGGAAGAGAGAAGTGAAGAAGCTAATGTATTAACCTTGTGTGACCCTTGGGTTGTAGAATTGAAGATGAAAGATGGAAGGTGGAAGGTGGAAGGTCACCTTGGAAGATGGCGTTAGGGAAGGGAAGGATTAGGCTCAAAATCTATCTCCCACATTTTATTTATTTGTTGAAGTTCATAGGCCCAAAATGCTTTATTTTGTTGTAAATAAATCAAGCCCAAACTTATTTATTTGCCATAGAACTCTTGTATTTTCCATGGCCCAAAGCCATCGTGAACCAACGTTTGAACTTTAATTCATCATTTGAGAAGTCCAAGGGTATTATTATTATATTGCATTCTTGTTCACTAATTGAAGTTCATAAAAACTTTAATTATTTTTGTCGTCCCATTCCCGACAAAGATTAAAACAGCCCATTGCAACAATTAATATTTAGTGTTGTTCTAAATATTAATTCTTCAAAATCGATCCTTGATTTCCAAACACGCTGCGTACTACATATAGCACTTCCAAAAATTTCCACGAAGACCGAAAGTATTCCTCTACACCAAAAACAATTCACACTTCGCAAGTATGAATATTAAAACTGTCTCGTAGTAACTTGGTGTTATTCCAAGTACTATAAAATCCATCTCAACCATCTCATTCAATCATGCCAAGTATAGCAACATCAACGTCATTACTTCAACGAGACTTTCAAACACGTCTCCTTGTAACCTCCATCATTTAAATAAAAGAGACGTCTCATTCCATACCAAGCACATAAATACTATACTCAATTACTAAAAAAAACGAGAAGCATAGCATGACGATAGAATTTCACTTTAACTAATTTACGGCATATTTTAATTAGTACTTAAGAGTACGGGCGTTATAATTGGCTTCTTCTTTGATTGAGCTGGTCGCTACAGGGTGGAAATCTGACAACGGTTTCTGAGCTGGTTATCTTGGGCGTATCGAGCAACGTCTGCGCGAGGCATTCCCCATTACTGATCTTACGGATACCTCCCATATTAACTCAAAGATTGGTGCGTGGAAAAAGAATTACAAGAGTCTTTCCCAAGTTCTATCGAGGAGTGTTGTGGTCTTTACTGCTGACTTTAAGATTGATTGCGATAACGAGCAGTGGGAGCAGATCGTCAAGGTCAATCCGTGTGAATCAGCTTTAATATTCGTTTACTAGTAGGCTAGAACAATCTGGTTATTGGCATCTCAGCTTGACAGCAATGCCAAAACGATGCGTGATAAGGCCTGGACTTATTGGGATCAGAGGGTGCTCATATTTGCGAAAGACCGTGCAATTGGGACCGGTGCTGAAGAAATCCCTGATGTTGCCCGATCACTCCAACATCAAAATGTTGCTGACAGCGAGTACTCAAATGACTACCATGTGAACATGGAGGATATAACTCAGGAGGACAACACGCAGCTATAGCCAACCCTGACACCTGAGAACTACGAGGAAAACACTGGTCAGAGTGAAAGCACTTTGTGGAACAGCAACAAAGGTGGAAAGAAGCACAAAATAATCTATTCTGACGATTCAGCTTTAATGGAGTTCCTTGGTAAGTTACATGCTGACACTAACACCCGTCTGGAGATGATATCGGCTAGGATCGGCTATGAGTTTGATATCGGAAAGGCGAGGCAAGAAGTATTTGATAAACTTGGAAGTGTTGTGGGCTTGACCCTGGCGCAGAGGTACGATCTTTGCGACATGTTGTGTGAGAAGACGCAACGTCTTGAGATCTTCATGGGCATGCCTGTCGAGTCCAAACTAGGCTACGTCCTCAGGTTTCTCAATCAGAATTAGATCTCGAGGTCAACCACATAGCAAGCTGGTGGTAGATTCATAAGTATTTTGGTAACAACTATTTTGTCTATTATAATATATTAGCTAGAAGACTCTTTGCACTTATTTTGTAATTTCAGACTCTCACTTGATGTGTGTTTTGTATGTGCCCCTTTGTTGCACCTATTAAGACCATCCGACCTACAAGGTTGGCCCCTTTTGTAGCGGTGCTTATGAACCTATCCGAGGGGTTTATTATGTTCAGACTTGTGTAGTAATATCTTATGTTGTAGTCTATGTTCTATGTAAAATTTTCGGTGTATTTTAAGTTGCTGAATCATGTATTGTAAATCCGTGAAAATTTGTAATGGATACAACAACAAATAATTGGTGATGTGCGAACAGCATACACACAATAAATCCATACCAAATTATAAAACTTCATTCCATGGTTCTATTTCAACATGAAAACCCAATACTTGGTGACCTACACACAACATACACACCATAATATTTAGCTACTCCATTCCATGGTTCAGTGAAAACTTCAAACACCATACGATGTTTTAGGAACACAAACTGTTACATACGCATAAATTAGAAAGCATAGTGGAAACAAGACAAAATACAGTGGAATGTAATGCTACTACTTTTTAGCCCCCATATTAATATTTTATATTAGTTGGACTCTCAAGTGCCTCCTCATCGAGGTCGAACTTCAAACTTTAGGATGGTGCCACCATGCAGCCGGAGAGGACGACGCACATGAACTTGGGAGTGGACTTGCACGCTGAGGAGTTCCATCCGCTTGGACTAGTGCTGATTTTTTGGCATAGTTCTTGCTCTTAGCCACACGGTTGACTACTACTACATCTGCTCCGGCATTGATAAGAGGATTGGATGGCTGGTTTTTCGATTCACGGTCAGAATCACCACCCTCTTCGACGAAAAGCTTGCGTTTGACTTTGGATGTAGGGAAGATAGCGGGTGAATTTCCTTCCTCATCACCATCTTCAAATGGTTCGGCCACGGTTGTGTCCGAGATGATGATCACCGTCGGAGACTGCTCCAATTTGACATCGTCCATGCTGAACAACATTGCAAGCTTACTCCATATTGGCTCATGTTCGTAGTAGTACGCTCTTGCATATGTGTTTTTCTGAAAAAATAACGGTGTATTAAATTTATTTTATATCTATAATACAGTTTGAAGAAAATAAACAGAAGGAAAAAAAATATTGGTGATCATACCTCAAAGATCTTCTTCCAAACATCATCATTGGCGGTGACGGTCTTCTCCGGCCTGTTAGTGCGTACCTTGATGAGCGGTGACCTCCTTAAAGGTGCGGTAACGCAACAGCAAAATCTTAACACGAGTTTTCAAGTCCCACATAGTATAGCTTGTACCCACCTTCCTTTCTATTTCTTTCATGGCAGTGAGCAAGAAGTAGCTTGGGAACTCATCGAGAGTCCACATAGTCTCATTCTTCAGACGTATCAGTGTGTCTACCAACACATCGTCGCCTTCGGGAGTCCTAAGACCTTTGTACAGAAACTAACTTTGGCAAGGGATCTTCATAGTGAAAACCGAAAAGCAATTTTTGTGATATGATAATTTGATGAAGTGGGAATTGTCTGTTGCTACTTGGTTATCAATTTATAAATGGAGTTCATAGCTAATAAATTTTTTGAATGACATTTACCTAACAAAAAAATGATTAAGGGGTGCCGCCTAAATTGCAAAGTCAGATCCTTTTTATTCATAAATTTATACTCAGTGACTCAACCACCTCTTCATTAATGAAGAGGTGCCGCCTAAATAGTCAAATCTATTTCCTATAGTCCTGTAAATGTATCATGTGTTGTCATTACTTCTTTGAATAGGTAGTTCTACGTCTCATTTATTGGAGGAAAGCTCAAATATAGCTTGGGAACAAATCTTAGAACTAGTTTGCTCTAGATCATCTCCGCCGAAAACAACCATCGAATCATGGCTGCCAATGAAACACGCACAAACTACGAGTATGTGTTGCAGAGAGTGTGTGGTCACAAACGATTTCTCAATTTGATTTTTATGAACAACAGAGCAGCTTGTGAATAGGAATCTGCCTTCTACTGCAAATCTGCAACAACTCAATAAAATTTCTTCATTTCATTTTCCAATGAAATGAGATAAATGCAGTGAATCCAGGGGCACTTTATGTTAAAAAATTTCTGACATTATATGTTTGTAGGTTGCTAAGCCCAGCACACCCTCGGCTTCCGGGATTCATGAAGGTATTCTACTCCATCCAGAGTTCCAACGCAATTGTGAGTATTATAATTGGTTATGCACCTACGAAGATGGTATGACTTGTTTCCATGTTTTTAGCTTATCTATTTTTCGGTTTGTGCAAGCGATTACCGCCGGAGTTCATCGCTACACATGGTGAATCTCTTCCTGAGGATTGTACCGTTGAGATGCCTAATGGCCGGAAGTGGAATGTCAAAATTAAAAGGCGCACATGCGGTTGGTACTTCAAGCAAGGGTGGGCTGAGTTTGTGTATAGAAATCATATTCACAATGGGGATTTCCTCACATTTATCTATCCCGCCACCGGTGTGTTTCACATTACGCATTACGATTTCATGAGTGGGTGCATCCCGGCCAGGGACATTGAACATATGTAGTAGACATGGTGATATTAGATACGTTTTTATCCATTTATATATAGTGAACAAATAATTTACAGTTTGATTTGTTATCATTATAGACTTGCCATTCCACGAAACAACTTAAGAAGCTGATATAGATTCGTCGGATGATTGGTTCCTTTCGGACACCGATGAAAACTCCATCACAAACTCTCCCACCGGTGTTGAAATAACTACTCACACTATGTTGCCTGCCTTCAGTTTGGTAATAACGAACGTTCACATGGGTCCTTATATGGTTAGTAAGTGTCGATTGCATCAAATCGATCTAATAAATTAAATTAAAATTTTATTTTGATTTATGAGTATATTTCTGTATTTGTTGAAGGCTATAGAAATTGAGTTCTGGTCCGCCAATAATGTCAAACAAGGAGAGAACATGGCAGCATTTTTCACTGTCCATTATCAAACGTGGGGGGTGTTCATAGCCAACTGCAATGATATATTCATAGTTCATGGAGGTTGGATGAATTTTGTTCGGGACAACGATGTTGAAGTCGGTGTACGATGCATGTTTCAACTCGTTGATGCTGAAAATCTGCACTTTCGGGTCATATTTAGCCGCTAAGCACGTACCTCTTTCGATCTAATTCGTGCGCTTTCATTAGACGCTCTTGTTCTAACTACCTATTTTGTCATTGCTATGTGATGTCAGACCCTGTGAGCATGCTTTTGCTTTCATGATAATGCTCGTTGAAGTGTAGTATGAGTTTATCAATTAGTCTTGTGGCATGATTTAATTACGAAGAGGTGTATGCTTCTAATGAGCCAAGTAGAAATAGGGAATCAGGTTTTCCATAAAAAATAGTTAGTTACAAACATATTTCATGCCTCCAAACAAATCATTAGAAATTACTAACACACCGATTTCACTCATTCGTAAAATGATTAAACTTTCTTGACAAAAATACACATACCAATATTTGACCCCATAGATCACAACATATTTGCATTAATCCAAATAAGGTATCATACCAACTAGAAATTTTAAATAGTAAAATAAGTCTCCATTGCAGGTAGTTAAATAACCCTTTGGTACAAGTAGGTAAATAAGTATCCATTACAAGCAGATGATTCAGCTTCAATTCAGCTACCTGACTATGCAGCAAAAAGCAAAAAACAAAAACGGCCAACGCAATCGTATATTACAAGACCTTCCGAATCAAAATACCGAGGAGAACCAACACAACTGCCATGAAACCGAACACAAGATGCAAGGTGAAGGAGGAGTAGGCATTGTGCAACCCACATATGGTGCACAGTAAAAGGTTTTTCGCAACACCACCTGGTCGTGGGTCATCTGCCGTTGCAGCCTTCCCTATAGCATTGATTTTCTGACCAAAGTGACCTTCCACGGTGGCTTCAGGTGCTGCGTTATATTTGGCTTTCTCATCGTACCACATGAAGGATCCCTGATGTTTTCCTCCATATGGACACTTCCAGTAGTACCTGCCCGGATTTGTAGCCGTTTTCCATGTGATTCGTAGCTCCATTTTTCCCTTCCCACAAGAGCAATCAGGCAAACCTTCCATAGTCGCCCGAATCTGATACAGTCAATACCAAAAAAAATGTATAATAGATCACAGAAACATAGTTAAAAAATGCATAAAGTATAATAGACAACACATACGCACCAAAAATAACAGAGATGGATAAAGTTTGAAGTGATAATGTTAGAACATACAGTCATATAGGAAAAGGTCTTGGTTTAGTTGAATAACATATTCCAAATCATTTATTCATCCACATTTCTGTTGTAATGTTCTCTCGTAATTGTGTCCAGTTGGTGGTTGGCTGAATGGACTCAACAAACTGTGTACCAATGACCTCATCTTCAAGTATTGGGTTGTACTGGGCACCATCTAGCTCGGCTTCTATCGGATCTACGGGCATCTCACGGCGGATGAAGTTATGCAACAAGAAGCAAGCCATTATTAGACGAATATGAATTTTAATTGGATAAAAGGACGCACTACGAAGGATCCCCCAACACATCTTTAACACGACAAAAGCACGCTCTATAACATTACGCGCGTTGGTATGACGCATATTAAACAGTTCAATTAGATTCTGTGGCGCCTCAGTATCCAGACCCCATGGTGGAACTACTGCAGCGGAAGACACGGAAAACAAACAGGTCCTTACGGATCTATTTAGGTGATTATTCATTCGATTCCAATTTCATGCAAATAAGCTAGATCTATAGATGAACACATCAAATAAAGACATAGACATGCAATTTGATGTAGATTTGATTTTTACCTCTTGATCCATCATAGGATTGACGTTGCTTGCTGATCCACCCAGAGATCCTTGATTTATCGACCACAAATCTTCCGTGCTATCCCCATGTCCTTGATTATACATCCGTGTGGGCGGATCTCTAAGATTCAAATAAAAGTGATATGAGATCTAGGGAAAACCAACACAAACACAAACACAAGATTGTCTTGATCTAATCCTATAAATTAGGATAGAACAAGAACAAAAACCAAAACCCTAATCTCCCACGTGCTAGGGCAAGAAAATCGAGACCAAGAGGAAGAGAGAGAGAGGCTTCGATTTTAGGCGGCTAGGGTTAGGGTTAGGAGAGAGTAGTGTGTTGTAGTATATATTTTAGGGTTTTCCAACTCTACACTATTTATAAGCTTGGACTTGTTGGGCTAGGATGGGGATCCATGGAATGACTTAGATGTTGGGCTCACCCAATTAAATAAATATCTAATTAAATCAATTGATCCATGATTTAATATATTATCAATGGAATATTATTTTGTTCCACTAAAGAATAATATTGCATTCCCATCTAAATCAGCAAATTACAAATAACTTAGGTCCATTTTATTTTACAATATTTCCCGCGTTTAAGATTATCTTAATCCATCAATTTAATTATTTTGTTTGTTACGTGACTTGAATTAAATTAATTCTCCGAAGAGTTTTCTAGTTTGAAACTTTATTTATTATTCGTGGAATAAAATTCCAACTGTGCAGATTTCTGAATAATAAATTCATTTTTCAAACACCTCTTGGGGATTTAATCATACCACACTGGGCACGCGAATTCTATGAAATAATATTCCAATACCTTCATGTTATTCAATTATTACCACCCAAGATATCATGTTTGAGTTACGTACAAACTCTCCCATATTGGCGTATGAGTGAATAAACAATATTGATATTAATATCATAGACTAGAAAATACTAACCTTTTTGAAATATATATTCTTTCAGTAGATAGCAATAAAGAATACATTTCGTATTAGATCCTTTCAATGATGTACCACACCGGTGTTATTAATCTCTTCTTAGGTAAGAGAGAATTATCACAAACACCGCAACCATACCAATAGGTAGCCAAGGCCTATCTAGGTTGTGAACTCGTTTTTCTTCTTACTAGATCTGGTCAAGTCCCGTACTGGTGAACAGATGAAAGTCATCGTATTCCCCTACTTTAACCTTCTTAGTAAGAAGCCTTAGACGTGTTTATTATATTTCAATAATAAATCATTATATTATTTTATTTATTCTCATAATTAGGTAAACAGTGGATGTGGCGTTTCTTGTATACATGCATGAGCTGACTGTACAAAGGCATGTACGCTCGAAGCATATTTTAGTATACAAATCCCAACACCCCATTCCTTAAGATGGTACCTAACACCTTTAAAAGGCGTTAGGAACCCATTGCTGTTGGCATAACCGTTATCGCACAAATAATAACATCCTGAAATATACTCCCTCTGTCCCACTTTAGGAGTCCCGGTTGTGTTCAGCACGGGTTTTAAGAAATGTAAAGGAAAATTGGTGAAAAAAGATAGTGGAATGTGGGTCCTACTTTTATATATTAGTTTTATAATAAAATGTGAGTGGAAAAAGGTAAGTGGAATGTGGGGCCTATTACCAATTATGAAATATTCCAACCGGGACTCCTAAAGTGGGACACCCAAAAATGGTAAACCGGGACTCCTAAAGTGGGACGGAGGGAGTATTCAACATTAAGTACAACGACTGAGATAATAATATTCATAACAAATTAACTATATTCATAATAATCACTCGGGACAATGAAGCACCTTGTGGGACTTTTAGTCCATTTTCCCTTGACACCGCATCCCTCAACACACGAGAGTCTCCAGTTGATCCCTCCCATCCTGGTAGGACATACACGAATTGCATGTTACGGTCACAGACAACTAGTGTGTTTGTAGCTATTTGCCCCTTCCAAAACTGGTAACGGGGTTTATCTGTGCTACTCACTAACACGGGTATATATGTGCCATCCAAAGCACCTAGACAACCCTACAAGCATGTGAAATTTGTGTCAAATAAAAGAATATCAGAAAATGATGTAGAATATGGACACAAAGGATACCTTGAACCATTTCCAGCGATTATCAGCACAATCGTCGCTGGCTGGTGTAGGTTTTGATAGCAAAATTGAATACATGACAAAACAACACCAAAGACCTTGTTTACATAGTATGAAACAGTAGCCCCCGACCTCCAAAACTCAAACCTAACGATCCTATTCTTTTTGTGGTGTGCAAGAACTCCAAGGAAAATGGCAACTTGTTCTTCCACCCCAACGACCTTGCCGGCATGCAGCCCACCACGCTCAGTGAGAAGATAACACAGACGTGCGAATGTGTTACGATCCATTCGTATATTCGCAACACAGTTTGCATCACTCAAATGAAGTAGACGGTCAATTCTATGCAGTTGTCTAGGTACACTACAAATCTCATTGTACCGTTTAGCCGTCTCAAGGATTCGACTTCTCGAACGGCCTGTGCGAACCCTCAAATACCTATGCACAAGCAGAATAGTCTCCCTCCGAAATATGTACAAAATATCCTCAATCAACTGACATAGCCAAGCATAATTGGCACTTGGGTGCCTCATCTTCCGGTCAATTCAGTTCACACAAGATAATTTTGCTACAACGAAATTCGTGTAATTTATATAACATAAAAAAAGAACCTCTCTTTACAGCTTCCCAATGATGTTTAGATTCAGTTAACAAGATTTAAGCAAAACGACTTGACCTACGAATTACATACAAAATGAGACAAGATTGATAACATATAAGCAAACCAACACTACTTGAACCATCATCATCTGGGACAACATTTAGATGGACAATCACAAACGAGCCACAAATATAATACAATTTCATATTTGAACAAGATAAAACTAAGAGTCCGGCCAGTACCAAGCCTGCAAATGTGAAGTCGACGTCGGTTCCCGAGCTGCACAGCTGTGGACATACATTCAAATAAACAACATATCAATGGAAATTTATTCAATACACTTCGACATTTTCGTAGTAGTTAAAGCTTTATTTAGTGCTCCATTGACATAGAAACATCTACAAAAATGAGAACTCCCCAAGATAAAATTACCTACCGCGCAGTACTGTGTTTTACGCTTCCGATCGAGTTCCAGATCTGTGGAAATTTGAAAAAAATGGATTTTCAGGTCATGTATATAGATTCGCCCAACAAATTCACAAAATACACAAAAATTGATATGCTCCTTTGGTCAGATGTCGAAGAATCCCCAAGCTATTCTTCGATTGTCGAAGAATGTACAGATCTTAATTTCGGATGAGGGAAAAACCCAAATTGAATCAAAGGAAAATGAAGAGCTTTACATGGGGAAGGAAAAGATGAAAAGGATTTTGCGGCCTCTTTCCCAACAATTTTTGGATGTGGTATCCCCTTTCGACGACCCGCCGCTCTGCAAATTGAATGAGAATTTGAATCCAATTTTCTCTCCACAGTCGAAGAGGATGGAGTGTAGTCCGCCACTTGACACGTCAAAAGCGAGGGAAGTTAGGGAATTAACCTCCAATTCCGGGTGCAAAACTCGATGCAGAAAAAAAATCTCAATTTATTTGGAAGATTTGAAATCTGGTCCAAAACGGGTGAACAGTGAGGGCCTGTCCTTTTTTCTCGGGCCAAAAAGATTTTAAATAGCAGAAGGCAAACACTAGGAGATGCACAGATTTGGAGTGGAATCTGGGCATATCTGATAAGGTGAACATGCCCTAATAATTTTCACAGTTTTTTTATATCAACATAGTGTATTATAAATATCAACACAATGACAAAGTACTAGAAAATATCAACACAGTTTTATTGATATTGTACATGCACTATATTGAGATTGTTTGATGCATTTATTGATATAAAATTTGATTATCAACATATACGAAAATTAAAATAATAATTGTACAATTTCATCACCCGATCATCGTCGGAACACATGCAATTGAGATCTCGTTAGGATCCTTATGAAATTACCTTTAATTTGATATAATTTTTATGAAAAAAATAATTTAAATCGAGAAAGTTACATAAATTTAAAACTTTAAGATGATTTTGAGGAGAGAGAAAGTGGTTAATTCTAACTACCATTTATATGAATTGAAATTAATACCCTTTAAGTTTATTTAAGTAAATTTTTTAATTTAGAATATAATTCATGTGGCATTATTTCAACCACCAGATCTCCTAATCTAATGACTAAAATTTGGTCTTAATTTGTGATTATTAATTAGTTAGTAATTGATCATCACCCTTGTATAAAAACTAAGAATAAACAATTTTCTATTTTGGGCCGTCTTATAAAAATAGTTTCCTTTTATTTTTAATAACTTTTTTTCTCTAATGAAGTAGAACTCATTCGCTAATAATATTATCATTTTCTTTTCATTTATCTTCTGCTTTATCCATTATGCATTAAACACATGCGTCATCTAAAAAACATTAGTATCTATTTATATGGAACGAAGTGAGATAAACCTAAACTCGGAACCTTTGGCCCCACTCGCGTGTGTATTTTGTACACGGGGGCAGACACATTGGGAGAAGGGTGAGGCTTATGGCCTTACCAAAAATCATCTATAGTGCTTACTAAATAAATGTTTTTAAAGACTAAATCATAAAAAATTACTATGACAAAAGGGTTGAACTAAATCAGAAAAGAAAAACTGTAGATAAAAAGGATAACAATGGCGGCAGGTGTTTGGCAGGTGTTTGTGAAGAAGATGATTCAATTCATAATAGTATAATACTACTTGTATTACTAAAGATCGCCTATAAAAAGGTGTCTAAAAAACTGTGTTAATTTATTTATTGATTTAAATTATAAGTTCAAATGTTCATTTATTATTTTAAAATAATAGTGCTACTTATTCTTTTCAATTAACCGGTGGTACAATAGATGAAATATGTTATGGTATGCATATTAATTTTTCTTCCTAATTCATAACCTATTTTCAATAAATTGTAGTAAGTACTATATTAATAAATTATAAATCTATCAACAAATTTAATGTTTTAGGTTTAATGCATTTGTATAGTTGTTGAGATTGCGATTTTTAATAATTTACTTAGTGATATTTTTTACGTACTCTTTCCGTTCTATAAAAGTAGACAATTTTAAAATGATACAAGTGTTAATGCGCAATTTATAAAGTAAAAGAAAGATCAAAAGAAAATGATAAAAATATTATTAGTAGAGGACGAACAAAACAAAACAAGTATTTACTTTTCTGGAACGAATAAAAATAAAAATAGTGTCTATTTTTTTATAGAACGAAAGAAATATTACTATTAGACATATATAGTCAGCCCCTACTAGGATATTTTTCTGCGCCTGCCCCTGTTTGTACATATTGAACATCGTCAACACTTGTCATCATCTTATCATCGAAAATTTGAAAAACTGTTCAGTTTCTGATTTCCCATTTTGTTGATTTTATTTGATTTTAATCCTTTGTAGACATATAATGTGACGGGATAATGTCAAAATTCATGAACTCCGAGGACTAAAAGGCAATTTAACCAAATATTCAAACACCAGTAAAAGTCGCAGTTTACATGCCATTGTAGTCGTGTTTCAAGAATCCCAGATCTAACCGTTCAAACTGTCAATCCGATCCCATTTGCTTCCATCTCTGTCGGCAGCTGACGCAAATCCCATCTTAGATCGCTGCTATATAATCTCTCTGATTTACGCGCAATCGTAGAAATCTCACTCCCCGCTAGATTTTCGAAGAAAATCGAAGTCTATACGGTTCTTGCATATATCTTAGTTGCGTCTTTGTGTCTAGAAGAAGAAAAACATACAAGTTTTTTTCAGCTGAACCTTTTCTATTTCCAACATTATTAAGCTGAAAAAAAGCTGATTCGTTTTTATTTAGTGTTTTTTTGTGGCATTATGTTCTGATTGGAGGTGATTGTTTTGAAGATATTGAAAGATCTATCCTCGTTCACATCTTATTGGGATTTTCCAATGTTGAATTTGTTGCCTCTGTGAAATGGGTTTTAGGGGTGGAATCTGAAAGTCCCAAATCCATAGATCAAAATGCTTTCTTTGTTGAAGATTTAGCTTGTTTCTTGATGTAAAAGTAGTGGTAAGGAGAGTGGATATTATTGGATATTCACATTTTCTTATTGGAGAGAGAGAGAGCGAGATGTTTTGGAGGGAAAAGGAGAGAGAAAGAGATATCAAAGAGCAAGATGGAGGGCCTCCTGTTGGGCAGGTCAGGGTGCTTATTGTTGGGGATTCAGGTAACCTTGACATTGTTTCAGTACATCCTGGATTTAGTTCTTTGTTTGTGATATATGATGTTTCTGTTAATCTTTGTGTTTTGTTCCCTCTAGAGTTGTTAATTGAGCTTTATAGTAGTAATGTGTTGTTGAATGTTGTGGATGCTGAAAGAGTGAGATTCGATGTTGCTACTCTGTGTTTGTGTTTGAGAGTATTAGGAATGAGAGCGTGGAAACATTTGCATGATGTTAGTGTGATGCATATATGATTTATGGTGAGCTTCGTTACAAAATCTCGAGAACTTCGTGCATTTGGATGCATATTTTCTTCCTTTCATTTGAAGTCGCGCCCTTGTGATTTAGGCTATATGGTTTTTGGTGGAAACTGTAAGTGGTGTGAGAGGTGGGAATGAGTTAATTTCTGTTGATAAAAACAAATCATATGCTGATGTATATATCTCTTAAGAATGCAGAGCATCACCATACCTTAATTAGGACTAGGTATAATACTTTAACCCTTTAACCTAAATCCGCAAAAGTTGGTTATCATGAAGTGCTATACTATACTACAAGATATGTTGCGATCGCATTAGGAGTCAAGTACATGCTCATGACCAGTTTGTCCAAGTGCTAAAGATAGGTTACCAAGATTTGTTATCGATAAACTCATAACTTTGATTCTCGTGTATGTTTGATGCATGATTCCGTGGTGGCTGTAAGGTTTAAATCATAGGATTAAAGTTATTGGGATTTAAATTGCAACGGATAATAATTTTAGATTTGTCTTGTGCTATTTAGCGGATAATAACATTGTTAGAGATCTGATTAATCACCACTTTAACTCAGGTGTGGGTAAGACTTCTCTTGTTCATCTGATAATGAAAGGTCATTCTGTTTCTCACCCTTCTCAAACGGTCGGCTGTAGCGTAAGTGTAAAGGTAAGCCATTTGTCTGTCATCCTTGAATGCATTGGAAACTAGACTTTATGTATCATATTCGTGCAACTTTTCTACTTTGCAGCATACGACATATGGAAATTCTGGTAGCTCCTCTAATAGTTTGAAAGGTGAAGCTGAGAGAGACTTTTTTGTCGAAATCTGGGACATATCAGGGCACGAACGTTATAAAGATTGCCGGTCTCTGTTCTACTCTCAAATCAATGGTTAGCAATCATTATTTCGTTTGTTACTCAAAAGCTCCTTATATTCATTTGTTGAATTTCAAGGTCTTCATTTTTGGCGGGAACTTGAATTTTTAGGTGTTGTGTTTGTTCATGACCGTTCTCAAAGAAGGACAAAGTCGAGCTTACAAAAATGGGCAGTTGAGATCGGAGAAAAAGGGACATTTTCAGCTCCTTTGGCATCAGGAGGTCCCGGTGGGCTCCCTGTTCCCTATATTGTCATTGGTAACAAAGCTGATATTGCTCCAAAAGAAGGCACTCGAGTCAGTAGTGGTAATCTCGTTGATGTAGCCCGTGAGTGGGCTGAAAAACAGGGATTACTCCCACAGAGTGAAGAGCTTCCATTAGTCGAGAGCTTCCCCAGCGGTGGAGGCCTTATAGCCGTAAGTTTAGTCCAATAATACAGTTCATAACTACTCATTGACAATCATATTGATTTCCATCACAAATATAGGCAGCTAAAGAAGCCAGATATGACAAGGAAGCTGTGATGAAGTTTTTCAAAATGGTCAGTGTTTTTATTCCTATATGCCTACATCATACACTCGTTTCTGTCGGTACAATCTCATAAATTAGGTGTGTTACGTTTCCAGTTGATCAGGAGAAGGTACTTCTGCGATGAATTACCCGGTGCAGCCCCCTGGTCATCCCCTGTTGGTCGTTCAATTTCACAATCTGGCGAAATCTCAGGTGACGAAGACCATCTATACAAGAGCTCGAGGTATGATACAAATTCAAACATGCACTGTTTTTCATTTCTATTTAAAGTTATACACTGTTTTGATGTGCCTTATTTTAAGCCATCGTAGCCTTGTCTAGTCGAGTTTGAAACGAGCTTTTTTGCGGTGTGTGTCGTTGGTTTTCAGCCTGATTGGAGACTCGTACAAGTACAACGTGCTTCCCCCCCTTCCTGCTCAACGCAATCTGACACCACCTCCCACGCTCTACCCTCAGCAGCCCATGTCGACTCCTGACAACTACAGCATCCCCAGATTCGCCCTCGCGAGCTCCCATGAGATCACCAGCACAAGATCAAAGCGTATGGACATCAATGTCTAACGTCGTCCACCTCACCACGTACATCTTGCAATATATATATATAGTGGTGTTTTTATTCCATCAAAATGTGAAATGAAAATTGATTGTATACAAGCCATTTTTTGCCATTCTTGTACTTCCTTGATTCTTTTCAACCACCATGCAAAGGTGGATATGTGTAAAAAGGGATTATTGGTGAACTTCATTTGACATTTTGAAATTATGCAATAACACCCCTTAGTGTGATCACATTATTTTTGATTCACAAAAAGACAGAAGCTAAACTGAAGTAAAATCAATTTTATTTAGAAATGATTTATAATTAACATCATTTTTCTCTGCACAACTCGTGAAAAACTGGCAATGAACTCTTGTGCTTACCATAAAGGGCATCGTCTATAATTTTATGCAAATAATTAAAAAAGAAAATCATGCGGATTTCTGTTTGATTTGGAAATTCTTTACCGTTTCTTGGGCAAGATTTAAAAGGGAGGGAGAGAGAAATCAGTTTATTTATTTATTAAAAACTAAATGTGCTTCTCTAGTGTTTTAATTGCCTTTGGGCAAAATCGGGATATATAGCTAAAAACGCTAAGTTACGAAGTTTTGAGGTGTGTTTGGACGGTGGAATTTGAATTGAAATTGTAAACTAATTGTAAACTATTATTAGAGTTATATTATTATTTTAAAAAATGGAAGTTTGTCCTTACGTATATGGCAAACACACCATGAGAGTGTTAGTGTGTTACACCAAGCAACCAACTTTATGCAAATGGATGAAAGTTTAATAAGGTCCACTGCACAAAAATAAAAAAATTACCTTTTAGACATAAATTGAGACGCAATCACTTGTCTTTGAAAGTTTTTTAAAATAACAATAATTTAGGACGCAAAAGAATTAGGGACAAATTAAATTAATTTTTTACTTTTTTTAGGACGCTTTCATTTGTGTCCTCCGATTTTAGTTGGGACAATACAATAAAAATACTTTTTGAAGCGTAGGTGGTATATTTGGAAACACAAATTAACATCCTTAATTGCATAAAAATGTCTTTAACGGGTTTTTTTTTATCGTTGTAGTGGTACTTTGGATAGTTCTCAACTATATTTTCGTGAATAATTTCTTCTTTTTTTTCCTCCTTATTTATTTTCATTATCTATATTCTCAATGACATAAGTGAATTAAAATTAAAACATCTCTTGATTACAATCATAAAATGATCAAACAGATATGTTTATATAAGAATTTAGTTTAACATACTACTCCCTATGTTCCATAGTAGTAGAATAATTTTCATGTTCCATAGTAGTAGAATCATTTTCTTTTTTTAGTAAAAGTCAACAAATTTCTTCTCTCTTACTTTATTTTTTTTTCTTCTCTCTCCACCTTTTTTATTTCTTACTTTATTATTTATTTACTTAAATCACTTACCACAACTTTTCTTAAATTGCGTGCCGAAATATTTCAAGAAACACAAATTCAATTCAAGTTCGTTTAACATACTAATGTACAAGTATGAAGCGAAATAATGAAATAAGATACGAAATGATTATGCTATTTATGCGAAAAAGGTTTAAATAATCATAAAAAAAACTGCGGAAGTAATATTTTTTCAAGACTCGATCAAGACCAAAATAAGAAAACAAAATTACTCCGATGAATTTGAAATGATATGGTATTATTAATATGATCAAGAAAAGGAGGATAGTACTATTTTTCTCTGCATAAATTCTCAAAAATTGGCAATCGACTCGTTCCCTCGCCATAAAGGACTTAAGCTATGTACCCATCGATCTTCATCTTTAGTTCTTGCTCACTAGTCCCCGTTGTCGGAGAAAATCGAACAATGCCATCCGATAACGGAGACCACTTGTTTGTCTCCGATGAGCTCGAGTTAAGGTTGCTCCCTTTATCCTTGAAACTTTCCATTGTTATACTCCTATATGAAGAAAAAAATCAATAAATTATGTCAACAAATTAATTGAGACATATATATCTACTATTCTCACAATATATATTCTCCCCCATCCATACCACTCTTAAACTGTCTCAATGAGTGTGTCACGTATACATAAAAAGTTGTGTGTGTATTCATATATTTATTAATGTAGGGTTTATACATTTGAAGCTTAGCCGGTAATATTTTAGAATTGTGAGAGGATTTGATACGGGAATATCTTCAAGAATATTCCTCATATCTTATTAATTATTTAGCTATCATATCTTTCTAGAATATTTATTTCTTTTTCATTAAGTTAGGTTTATTTCTTGTTCATTAAGTTAGAATCTTCTATTATAAATAGGAGATATTGTTATTTTCTTCAAGCAATCAATATATCAGAATTATTTTACTTTTATCGTCTCTTTCATTTCCTGCGATTTGCCGATTTTCCGCAAAGATCAATTACATCACACTTAAAAAATGAGAGAGCCAAAAGCATGTAAACACTATACACCTGCTCCTGCAGCATCCCAAACAAAATTATTCTTCGGATGGTTCTTAGAGCATCTACAACCGTGCTCTTGCCAGCGGCACGGTTGTGGGCCCGGGTGGTACTATTCATGCCTGCTCTCTGGCAAGAGCACAACACCCACAACTGTGCTCTTCCGCAAGGACGAGCACAATTAATATAAAATTCAATTAAACAAAAACATTTCCATAATATTAAAATCCATTTAAAAACCACAATAAATATTACAAATTACAAATAAAATTAAAAAATACATAATTAAAATCCTAAAAACTAAAAATTACATAATTAAACTCCTTAAAATTAAAAATTACATAATTAAAATCCTAAAAATTAAAAATTACATAATTAAACTCCTAATAAGACTACGCATCCGGCGGGATCAACCCCAATTGTTTTTGGAGACCTTTTATCATGGTCTCGTGTGTTTCAAGTTGCGTGGGGGTCATAGATGACCTATCGGCCATATTGAGTTGGCTTAAGAGCATCCACAGCGAGTTGTTCGGGGGTGGAGGTGGCACATAGGGAGCGGGAGCGGCTTCGGGAGTGGCTTCAAGAGTCAAGCCGCGACGACGGTTGGCCGCCGCCTTCTTCCTTCCTTAGGGAAGGCGTTGGGAACCGCTCGGTCCGGCGTCGGGGCTACCCAAGTTAGCTCCGGCGAGTTGGCTAGCCACTTCTTCCGAGCAGGAGTCGGATAGGGCTACCGACCTTGATCGTTTGGAGGAGGCGCTAGAGGAGGATGTTATGCCTCCCTTATACTTCGGGTGCGTCCGCGTCTCCTGCCAAACGTTAAGATATTTGAACGACTTACCGTTCATGGATTGGTAGGTGCTCAGCGCGGCGGTGATGATGTCGACCTCGCTTCGGCCGCTCCCGGCATTCCGGGACTCCTGGATGAAATAGCCGTTGAACTTGCCAATTTCTTCGTTGGCTCGGCCGATGCAGTTGCGCACCATACTCTCGGTGCGCTCGATCGTTCCCGGCGGCCGGTTTGCATTGTACCGGCTAGAGACGTGCCACCAAAAGTGATCGCCGGATTGGTTCGTTCCAACCACCGCATCTTCGGAGATTTCCAAGTACGCCTTGAACAATCTTTCCATCTCCGCCGGTGAGTACGGTGTGCGGACACCGGCGCGAGATGGAGGAGTCGGCATTTGGGAAGGGGTGCGAGGCCTAGGCTCCGGTGTCCACCCGTAGCGCCCATCGGAGGCACCTTGATCGTCGATTGGGTATGGCCGGTAGCCACCCAGAATGCCCGAATCTTGGGTGAGAGGAGGGGCCGAATATTCCGTTTCCGGACTAGGAAACGGTTGTGAACCGAACCATTCGGGGTTCCAACCGTGGGAGCCCGAAGGGTTATCGTCTTGGCCGGACATAGTGATGTTGTAGGGTATGAGAGAATGAAGATGAAAATAGATATGAGAGAATGGAGATGAGAATGGATATTGGAGAATGATGATGAGAGTTGTGTAGTTTGATGTGAATTTTTGGGGTGAAATTGGGGGTATTTATAGATGAAAGTGTGTATTTTTGGGGTAAAAAAAATGAAAAAAAAATTAAAAAGGTGTAAAAAACGGTTATAAACGGATATATTTTTTTGGGGAAGTGAATTTTTTTTTTTTTATCGGTTTTTTAATAAAAAACCGATTTTTAAAAAAATAAAAAATAAAAAATGTTTAAACACAACGGCTATGCCGTTGACGAATGGGAGTGCGCCACGTGTGCGTCCGCTGGCACGGACGTGCTCGATACATCGAGCAGCGCCGTGCCAGCGGTGCGAGCGCAGCGGCGGCGGATGGCGTCCATGCCAGCGGCGCGGACGGCGGTGGTGACGGATGCCACCGCTGCGCATGCTCTTATGTTTCTGATTCATACATGCCTAATGCTTTGAATAACGTGGCAAAATGCCCGTTGTTTCAGCGCTTTGTCCGGCACTGTCTGGAGCACCATGAATATTTCTAGTAGAAACAACAATCATAAAACATACCATCATTATAATTACCTATTTCATAAAATGTTTTACCCTTGTTTCAATTTAGTACAAAAAGTATTAAATTTACATATTTCATACAAAAAGTTACATTAGTGTTTTAAGTTAATACATTCTGTTAAATATTTTAAACATTGTTAGTTAGTTTATAATTTGTCCAACTTATCATCATAATAAAATAATAATTAGATATTTCATACAATTAATCACTCTAAAAAACTAACATTCAATATCAATTCTTCCTTCAATATACTCTATTTTTTTTATTGTATTCTTTATAGAACACAGTATAAAATAAGTCCATATTTCATCTTTACAAAATGGCTAATTTGAGCTTCCAATAGTCAATAAGTCAATATTTAATTTTTCATTTTTACAAAAAATGCAATTCGCTAATTTGATGGTGAAGAGTGGTGATTTTTTTTCTGTGTTTTTCATTTTTGTGAGTAATAAAAATAAAAATAAATTTGTTTGAAATAATAAATAGAAAGTTTTAATTTAAAATTTTTTGTACAAATTTAAAACATTGATGAAACTTTTTTGTATGTATAATGTAATTTGAAGTAACGGTGTTAGTAGAGACTTGACGGAATGTATTATTTAAGAACACTAAGTAAACTTTTTGTATGAAATATGTAAACTTAATACTTTTTGTACTAAATTGAAACAAAGGTAAAACATTTTGTATGAAACATGTAATTATGACCAAATAGCATCGAAAATAAACATTTATATTTTACTACTCCCTCCATCCACCATTTAAAGATTCTTTTGGCTTTTGCCATTTTGGTTTGTCCACGATTTATACAACCATTTACTTTATTCTACTTTTAGTATGCAAACCCCACGCTCCACCAACTTTTTACACTCACAATCCAATATATAACTAATACTTTAAATGGGTCTCACATTCCACTCACTCTCTCCTTTTACTTTTCTTCACAAAGTCAAACAATATCTTAAAACCCGTGCGGAGTCAAAAGGGCTCTTTAAATGGTGGACAGAGGGAGTAAATTCTAATAATACCAATTAATTAACAATAAATGCGGGATGTACTTAAAAAATAACTAAGTTTAAAGTCACAACATACATCCAACCCCGTGCAGCCACATGCCACGTAACATGCAACATTGTAAACACTACCAAGCAATATACATGTGTGGAAGCTCTAGATGGATTTATGTAGATTGCATGGTAGTTATAAGCAAATCGCATTTTACATTGTTGAGTTTTGCATTGTAGACATAAACTGTTTAATTTGCATTATACATATAGTCGGATTGCATTTATATGCAGCTTATTTTGCATTGTAAATAATTTATGTTTATAATGCAAAACTCAATAATCTAAAATGCAATCTGCATATAAAGCAATATGCGAAAATCCATCTATAGCCTTCTACAAATGTATTGCATGTTACGTGCAACGTGGTAGCACGAGGTTGCGACTCTAGATTAAGAATGCGCCATAGTGCCCCCTACACGTAACACAGAAAAATAATCCAATTCCACAGAGAATGCAACAAAGCAATATTTTCACATAAATCTCGAAAAATGCAACCCATCGTTACCTTTCGATTATCAACGCTTGTGTCACTTGGACCGGGAGCAGACGCTTGGCCGAAGATTCCAGAATCTGGACCAATTCAGTCGGAAACTAGGCCAATTCCTAACATGGGCTAAAAACATTGCCCTGTCTGTCGCCCAAGTCCGGAGCAATCGGAATTGATAGATGTGTAATTAAACAACAATCTACCAATATTTTTATTTTATTTTCCTGAAATGTACAAAGCAATTATTCGCCATTATACCAAATCCTTGCTCAACAAATTAGGTCGCATATCATGAAGACCGGCTTCTAACTATTGCATGTAATCATATTATTCATTTTAAGCATATTAAATGCATGCACAATAAGAGTTTTAACTATACACTGCACAAGATTTTATGTAATTTCTTCAATTTAATTACTCTAATCACACACTCAAGATCATAGTACTATTTAATAGGTGGTATGAAATTATCAACGACATAACTCGATCCTAATCTCGTAATCTCCCCCCTCCTATATATATTAATATTATCAAATACCAGGACATTCTATTCTTAACGATGGTGATCGAGAGAGGTGGGATATTGCAGAGGTTGCATATTGGCGAAAGGAAGGGAATTCGAGAGAAGTAGAGTATATTATTTCACTTGTGTATACAATGATTTACATAGCTCTTCAATTTATAGTAATGACTTCTCCCTATCTATGGTAAGTACTAAATTGTAATCACTCTATTCTTATGGAATTATACAATTACTCAATCACTGATTTCCTGCAATCTTCTTTAATTGTGTGCATATCTCGTGTGATTGTGATTTGCTTTGACACTCCCCCTCAAGTTGAGAAACGGTATCTCCGATGCTCAACTTGCCCAAAATCTCTTTGAAGGCCTTCGGGTGGACTGCTTTGGTCAAGATGTCCGCTAGTTGTTCTTCTGAACGTACGAAGGGGAACTCAATGGTACCTGCCTCAAGGTTTTCTTTAATGAAGTGTCGATCAACTTCCACGTGTTTCGTTCTGTCGTGCTGCACTGGATTCTCTGAGATGCTGATTGCTGCTTTATTGTCACAGAATAGCTGACTTTTCCGCGTTGGTGGGTAGCCAATTTCTGTTAACAGTCTCCTTAACCACATGATTTCCATTAGTCCACTATTGATCCCTCTGAACTCGGCTTCTGCACTGGACAAGGCTACCACCTTTTGTTTCTTGCTTCTCCAAGTAACAAGATTGCCTCCAACAAAGGTGAAGTAGCCTCCTGTAGACCTTCTATCGACCGGGTTACTTGCCCAATCCGCATCGGTGTACCCGTCGACTTCTAGAGTTTCTCCTTTTGCTAGGAACACTCCATAGCCCACCGTGCCTTTCAGATATCGGACGATCCTCAAGGCGGCTTCCATGTGGTCGGCTTGTGGTTGGTGCATAAACTGACTTACTACGCCAACTGCATATGTAATGTCTGGCCGGGTGTGAGACAAGTAGATTAGTTTCCCGACTAGTCACTGATATCGTTCACGATCTGTGAGTGCAGCCCCTTCTTCTATCTTTAAGCCGTGGTTCGTGATCATGGGAGTTTCTGCAGGCTTGCATTCCAATAAGCCTGTCTCTGCCAACAAATCTAGGACATACTTCTTTTGCCTTAAGAATATTCCGCGTTTGGATCTCAACACTTCAATTCCAAGGAAGTATTTCAGTGCTCCTAGATCTTTCATTTCGAATTCCTTGAACAGATTTTCTTGTAGCCTTTGAATTTCTTCACCATCATCCCCTGTGATGATCATGTCGTCCACGTAGATAATTAGACACGTAATCTTGTCTTCCCTTTTCTTTGTGAAGAGTGTGTGATCCGACTGACTCTGTTTGAATCCTTGTTTGGACATTGCCTGGCAAAATCTCCCAAACCAGACCCTTGGTGATTGTTTTAGTCCGTACAACGTCTTCCTCAAACGACATACTTGGCCTTTTCCGAATTCTGCTGCGCAACCTGGTGGTACTTCCATATAGACTTCCTTATTTTTTTCGAGTTCTCCATGGAGAAAGGCGTTGGTGACATCAAACTGTTGTAATGGCCAATCTTTACATGCTGCGACGGATAGTAAAGCGCGAACAGTGTTAAGTTTGGCAGCTGGGGAGAAGGTTTCTTCATAGTCAATCCCATAAACTTGCGTGTATCCTTTCGCCACAAGTCTCGCCTTGTATCTCTCGATCGAACCATCTGCTCTTCTCTTAATGGTAAAGATCCATCGGCATCCAACTGGCTTCTTTCCATTAGGTAGGGTGCATTTCTCCCAAGTTTCATTCTTGATCAGGGCATCTATTTCTTTCTTCATAGCTTCTCTCCAGTGTTTGTGTTTTGATGCTTCTTCAAAGGATTGAGGGATTTCTTCTTCTTCATATAATGCTGCTTCGAAAGCTCGGGCCATTTCTGTTAATTGTCCCTGTGTGGTATTTGCTATCGCATATCGACCCTTTTTTCCCATCCACTCCGGTGAGTATCTTCGAGGTGGGACTCCTCTCGTACTTCTGGGAGGTAGTTCATACGCTTGTTGTGTTGTCTCTTCCTCCCTGTTATCAGTATCACCCTCGAGTCCATTGTCCCTATCAATATTAGTATTACCGAAAGATATACCTTCAATATGTGAATTGTGTACCTCAGGAATAATCGAAGTCGGGGTTGATTGCTGGTCGATGTCACTTTGTGCCTCGTTCCGTATTAGTAGCTGTGACGGCCCGGCGATGTCGCTAACTTCCTCTGTTGGACCAACTTCAGGGGCAGAACTTGACTGTGGTTCCCCCCCAGAATGGTTTTTCCTAGGTGCGGGTGTAGGCAGCCAATGTAGTAGGTCACTAATCGGATGATTATCGGATGGTTGTGTCTCCCCCTGACTACTGGATTGGCTGTAAAAGTATTCTCCTTCCACAAAGTCACAGTTCATGGTAGTGTGTATCTGGCGGGTGTTTGGATCATAGCATCTATATCCTTTTTGATTTTTACCATAACCCACGAAAACACATTTGAGAGCACAGGGAGAAAATTTGTTACGTTCGTGCTTAGGGATATGTACGAATACATTGCACCCAAAGACCCTAGGTTCCAAGGATAAGGATGATGGAAGCTCAAAATGGGTAGAAAAAATATCTAAAGGAGTTTTAAAGTTGAGGATTCCTGTGGGCAAACGATTCATGAGGTATACTGCCGTAGCTACAGCTTCGGGCCAAAAGGATTTGGGTATTTTGGATTCTAGTAGGAGGGCTCGAGTGATTTCTAGGATATATCTATTTTTCCTTTCAGCGACTACATTTTGCTCGGGTGTATAAGCACAGGACGTTTGGTGGACTAAACCCTTTTCCCGCATAAATTCTTGGATTTTTGTATTGACAAATTCCCCCCATTATCGGACCTAAGAATTTGAATGTTTTGGTGATACTGGGCTTGAATTAGAGTGTAGAATTCAGTGAACTTGTCAAACACATCGGACTTATGTTTTAAAAAATAAATCCAAGTCATGCGAGAATAATCATCAATAAATAGAACAAAATAACGAAAATCTTGCCCCTCAGTGATAGGAGCAGGGCCCCAAACGTCTGAATGTATTAAAGCAAAAGGAGTTTTCATTCTTGTGTTGTTCAATTTAAAAGTATGTCTATGGCTTTTGGCTACCAAACAAGTTTCACACTGAAAGGAATTCATAGAAGTAACTAACTTAGGAAAAAGCATTCGAAGATATCCTATGGATGGATGGCCTAACCGGCGATGCCAAAGCCAAGCCTGCCTGTCAGTTGGTCCGTGAGTCAGCATCATCGCAGCACTCTGTTGGGCTATCTCATCCATGTAATACAGTCCGTTGCGTTCAGTGCCACGCCCAACTATCGTCCCCGTCTTGATATCCTGTAACATGCAAAATTGATGTTGCATCAGTAATTTGCAATTGAGCTCCTTTGTCACATGACTGATGGAAAGGAGCTTATGAGATAATGATGGTACAAAAAGACAGTTGGACAAGCGTAAAGTGGGGGAAATAGTGATTGTGCCGGCCCCTTGGACCCGAGCGAGGTCCCCACTGGCTGTCTGAACATAGGATTTGGTGGATTTGGAGATAGTCAGAAAATATGAGGCATCGAATGACATTGTATCTGTCGCTCCGCAATCAAATATCCAATGAGTATCTTTAGGGCCAATTTGGGACATAGAGGAACAAACTAAGGCATCGAAGGTATTTTTAAATGGTATAGTGGGTAGGTTTGTGAAGTTTTTGGAATTTTCGGGTATAATTTGGAAGGGTTTTTTCATGTGGGGGTCAGTATGGGATATTTGTGATGTCTGGGGTCGGATATTTAATAATTGGGTCTTATGGGGTATAATTCGTGAAGGCCTTTTGGCTCGGGGGTCAGGGTGTAATTTCTGAGAATCTAGGGGTGCTGGTTGAGAGATAATAGCGGCTCGGGGGTCAGAGGGTGGTTTCGGGTTTTTAGAGGGGTCGAAATGAGAATTTCGGGTTATAGAGTTTAGGGTTTTGGTAATTTGGGCTTCTCCCACACCACTCCAAGAGCCCTAGCCGACATGTCTCCCACTCCAGAAACCCTAGCCGCCTTCGCCGTCGCCCCCTTTCCAGTGGGGACCTCGGCCCTCGCCGCCGTCTGCTCTCTGCCGGAGCCAATTCCTCCATTACCTTCTGTCCAAAGTCGTGCTACCGAGGCCATGGCTTTCTCTTCCGGTACCGCCTTTTCCCGGTCGCTGTCTCCATTGATTCCGGTTGAACTGACGCCGCCCGCCGAGGAATCGGCGTAGGTGGCTCGGTCTCTGGGTGTTATGGCCGCCGCGGCTCTGCTGCTGTTCCGGTTTGTACCCCGGTTCTGTCGGGCCTTCTTCATCTCCTCCCACCACTCCGGGTAACCGTGGAGATGAAAACACGTATCTTTCGTGTGTTTCTTCCCTCCACAGTGGGTGCATACCAGTTTACTCTTATCCTCGTCCCGTCGGAAGGGTTTGGCAGACGGTGGAGGTGGTGGGTTTCGGCTTCGGTCGAATGCTCCAAGTCCGATGCCGATTCCTAGATTCTTTGGTGTGGGATTCATCAATCGTTCATTGACATACTCTCTCCGAACCAGCCCATACGCCTTCTTTGCGGTTGGTATAGGATCCAGGTTTAAAATCTCCCTTTTGATTTTGTCATACCGATCATCTAGCGCCCATACAAATTGGTATAGTCTCTGTCGTTGAACGTATTGGTTGTATTTTTCAATACTGGATGGAGTATCCATTGGATTTGGAGGCGTCAATGGAGATCCATAGATCTTGAAGTTTCTGCCAGAGGTTCTCTAATGTCAGATTTCCTTGTTTCAGGCTGTAAGCTTGTCGGTGCAGATCGGAGATTTGGAACTGATCAGCACCACTCCCGTACGTGGTGGCCAGGCTTTCCCATAAGTCGTGAGCCGTCTCGTACTGGGATACCTCATTTACGAGGCTGGCATCGATATTGCCAATTATCCAATTGAAGCAGCAATCGTCTCGTTGTTGCCATCGGTTGTAATTTGGGTCGGTTGGTGGTGGTGGGTCTGTAACTCCAGAGATGTGAGATGTCAGACCTTTTCCACCAACGGCCCGTCTCATTAGCTTTGCCCATAAGGGGTAATTGTCCCCATCGAGCTTGGTGGCGATGTGTACTTCGCCTAGTGATTCTGGATGAGATGAAGGCTCTGGGTTTGGTGGTTTTTGAGAGCCATTCAACCTCATGAATTCAGCAAATTGTTCTGCTGAGAGGGTTATTGATCGGTTGTTGTTTGAGGGATTATCAGGGTCGTCTGACATTTTGTTTGGTTCTGTTTGCAGGTTCAAAAGGTCGGGGAAGGTACCGAGACTATGATGATATTTTTCTGAGTCTCGATCCCGGGATAAACCTGCTTTGATACCATCTTAACGATGGTGATCGAGAGAGGTGGGATATTGCAGAGGTTGCATATTGGCGAAAGGAAGGGAATTCGAGAGAAGTAGAGTATATTATTTCACTTGTGTATACAATGATTTACATAGCTCTTCAATTTATAGTAATGACTTCTCCCTATCTATGGTAAGTACTAAATTGTAATCACTCTATTCTTATAGAATTATACAATTACTCAATCACTGATTTCCTGCAATCTTCTTTAATTGTGTGCATATCTCGTGTGATTGTGATTTGCTTTGACATCTATAATTTTTGAAAATTTGTTTTCTTCCTTAATCAACGAAAAGGCCTTCTTTTTTTGCTGAAACCCACTCTGCTTTGCTCTGCCAACAATGGATCACACGGAGGTAAAGGCTTTTATTTCTTCAACCTTTTATTTTTTAAGTCTGTTATGTTTTTTTTCGATATTAGTTGAACTCAAATAAATTAGGGCTGACAATTTTTAATATAAATTTAATACGAATGCGCACAAAATTAATTGATTTTGATCAGCCCATATTGAGTTCGCTCATTCTCGAGTTGACCTGTTAGGTGGTGTGAAATTATCAACATAATATCTCGAAAAGGGCCCTTCTTTTTAGCTGAACCCCAATCTGTTTTGCTCTGTTTTTTTGATTCTTCAACATTTTGTTTTTCAAGTTTGTTATTTTGGAAATATATATTTAATAAGTACAGTGAAGTGAGAATAAATAAGAGAGTTGAAAGAAAATAATGGGATGAATGGAGTACGATTTTTTTCTTAACTGTTGAACTCAATTAATAGAGATATTCCTGGGAAATGGATGTAGTTAGGATGAACAATTTTCGACATGACAAGAAAACTCGACATGAACACGCATGAAATTAAAGGGTTTTGATCCAGCCTTATTTGATTCATGTCTTTATCGAATTGACGTGTTAGGAATCCAATAATTTCGGGTTGGATTCTCGAGTAACCTGCTAAAAATAATATCATTATTTATTTATTTATTTTTATTACTATGTATTACCTCCGTCCCACAATAAGTGTCACATTTTATCATTTCGGTCCTTCCCACAATAAGAGTCACATTTCACTTTTACCATAAATGGTAAGTAGACCACACATTCCACCAACCAATTCTACTCACATTTTATTATAAAACTAATATATATAAGTGAGACCCATAATCCACTAACTTATTCAACCCATTTTCTTTTCATTTCTAAAAACTCATGCCCACACTAAATATGTCACTTAATGTGGGACGAAGGTAGTATTATTTTAAAAAATATTATACTTTAACTTTATGCCTAGTTTCTGGTAAATCAGGTTTAAATCAAGTAAATCGAGTTTTATCTTATAAACTAAGTTAAAAATTAGGTTTAATCGGGTTAGGTTTTAATGAGTTGAGTAGTTACCAAGTACCAACATGACCGAATATCGACCCAACCCTTATCAAGTCGGGTTCGGGTTAAGTCTTATGGGTTGAGTTGCTATCAGATTAACCCAATAACAACCCTACCGTGCACGATTTGGCATCCCTAACTATATTATAGTACTATACCAAGTTATAGTTTTGGCTAATTGAAGTAGAAATTAATGGAAATGAATTTTGTTAGTTAAATCAGTATATTTCATTTCAAGTTTAGAAGCTTTTGAATAACATTGACTCCATCCCATGTTAAGTGAGTCAGTATTCCTATTACACCGTCCCTTATCTCAACTAACGTGATGCATTTTCTTTAAATTTGAAGAAACATAAAATGAGAGACCAAAATGTGGTGCTGAGGAAGACTGACCGTTTGGAGAGTGGGATGAAAAGGGGTCAGACTACTCAATGGATTTCTCCAAGAAAGTGGACAAGAATCTCATCAACAGTATGCCTCTCTCTCTTCACCACTACCAATTTACCATGTTTCTTGTCTAGGCTTGGTTTTGGGGGCATCACTAACACATTTTTCTACAACTTGAGATTTCTTATTACTTCATCCTTGCAATGAATGCAACAGGGGATGAAGAGGGAGAGCAAGAGTAGGAGCTTCTTCACCTACTTCAACTGTTTCAATGCCTGAATTATGACCTCAATTTTACACATTATATTCATTCCTCCACAATTTACCTATTTTGGTCTATTCATAAAATTAGTTCACTTTCATCTTTATTAATTTCTCTCTCTAATTAGTTGGACTTCGTTCTCCTTTACAAAATTACTTTAATTGTCTTCACTTATATCTTAATTAGTGTCATCCACTATTTGTAGAGGTCAGAGTATTTTTTTATGTAACGAAAACCTTTGATGTAATGAAAACCAATTACATACATATAATTTTGATTCATACAAAACTAGATCTAAAAATAAAAGCGTACAACAAAATTATATGAAACGCATTTTTATGTCTCTATTAGTTTATTATTAGGTCATTTTAATAAATGATGATCTAAATTGATCTAACAATAGCATTAAATCCAAATTTTATAAAATGACCTAAAACTGATTAATAATAATCTTTCGTGTTTTTGGTTAATTATTGATCATCAAATCGCTTAACCTTAGGATCACGATTTAGCCTGCATTTCTGTTTAAGACGCATTTTTGTTTTGATCATTTCCCTACATACAAGGTCCATATAATTCCAATTGTCTCTTCCGTTCATGTCCCATTATTTAATTATTATGTTAATAATAATATTTACTATTAAATCAAGTTACATTTTAATAAAGTTTAATTAGTATGTATTCATTATTAGAACTGATTATTTGTTAGTTAACCAATAATTGAACTGAAACACGATTTATTATCAGTGAATTAGTAACCAAACTTATCCATTTGGTTCGGTCATACTCCTCGTCCCATAAAAATATGTGTATTTTCCATTTTCGTCTATCCCACAAAAATACGTGTATTCTATTTTTAGAAAGTTATATCAATTTAATAATGTAGGTCCCACCATCCACTAACACTACTTTAACTATCATTCTCTTCATTTCTCTTACTTTACCATACCATTCTCGTAATATCTTTTACTTTACCAATTTTATCTTAATTCTCGTGTCATATCCATTACACATATTTTTATGGGACGAAGGGAGTAGTTATTAGTTTCGATTAAAATTGATTATCGGTTATAACCGACAACCAATTAAAAAAATATATAATTGATAGTATAAACTTGTATAGTACTCCCACTTTATTTTCTAAATATAGATTTAATATATAGGTCCAACCACTTATTAGAATTCACATTTCTTCTATATCTATGATAATCGATGAGGAATGGATGCTCTTTCGTCCTTCTCCACTTAAACTCATTCCCATCTCCAACTTGTACAATTTATTGTCGGATCTCATGTGTTTGAACCGACCCGGTTTCGTATATGTTAATGGAATTGAATCTTAATAGAAAATTCATATTATCTTAAAATGTTTGCTTAGAGAACCAAATTTGCTGTCCATTTCTTCAACGTACAAACTACAAAGATACGCTGTCAAAGTGTAAATTGATTTATAGATTCCGTACAAACGAATATATCTCCTTCGATGTGACTCAACTCAACTCCAAAGGTCGGGAAAAATATGTGAAACGATCTCGCACACAACATTGCTATTTTTTCATTGGTGTCGCATTTCACATAAATAATGAATTTACATTATCCATAACTCAAAAAAATTAAAATAATACTACTACAAATTAGTATCGTATACATAATTACATATACGCGCACATTTTGAAGCTAAAATAAATAGTACTTAGTATTTCTATAACAAAACATAAATTAATTAGAAAATTCGTACATTTTGAAGTACGTAAGTACGGACATGTTATTTCTGGTTTTTGCTATTTCCCAAGAGTCATATTTTAAAGAATATATAGACAGACTTTCATTTTCAGAATTGTCTGTTTATTCGAGTATCTTTGGATATCAACAAAATAAGATAAACCATGGCAGTAGCACCACAACTTTTTTCAATCTATTTTGTTCACTTTTGTAGTTGCTTTAGTATCGAATGAATGGGAATACTGAAAGATTTAAATCATATATATACTTTTTATTGGCTTGTTATATTTTTGTATTGTATCCAGCAAAAAAATTGACAATATCAAGTTGTATTGTTCGACATTTTGATTTTTTGATGCTGACTTGGCCGATATAGAATTTGATATTGTCGACTTCTAAGTTGTCTTCAATATTATTAGTAAACATATATATATATCGTAATTAATTGTTTATTTTAGTCCACTTATTATGCCTATGTTAGTGATTGTTATAAACTAGTTTAAAGTAATAAGTTCAAGATATAAAATATAACGCTCTCATGTCATAAATATTTGCGATATTCCATAAAATATACTCCCTCCGTCCCATAAAAATATGAATATTTGGGATGACACGGAAATTAACGCACAATTAGTAAGTAAAAGATAGATAGAAAGAAAAAATAGTTACAATATTATTAGGTCGTTTTCCCTTTACCTGATATGTCAAGTTTTGGGAGGAAATCTGATCCATTTCTTCAGTTGAGTGAGCAAGATAAATATCATGGTTGCCCTAGATAATTAACCCCCTCACTGTTCACATCATATATGCCCATTAAGTAATCATCCAAAAAAGATCTGACTTAAATCTGATGGGCCCAAGCAGGGACGGACCCAGAAATTTTTATATACCTGGGGCAAAAATATAGATAAAAGCATTTTAAGAATTTGAGAAGGGGCATATATAAGGGTATTTCAAACAAAATGTACAAATAATGCTCAAAATAGCACAAATGAATTTTTTTTGAGGAGGGGCATTTACCCCTTGTGGAACTAATGTACATCCGTCCCTGGGGCCAAGTTTACTGAATGATTTGTTGCAAATAGACAACTTTACCCTCTAAGCCCCCCTAAAAAGTCAGACGACCTAATTCATTTCAACAAAAAGATGGTGGGTAGTTAGGGCACCTACCGTGGGGCGGACGATAGGCCGCCCGATGCTTCGGGCGCGCCATCATCCGCAACTATGGGTGCACGGACTATGGACAATGCGTCTTTCTCGCCCGACAGATAGTCCGCGGAGGAAGCGCGAATGATAGGGCATCGTCCGCGCCATCGTCCGCCCATTGTGGGCGACACGGACGATGGCGCGGACGATGCAACGCGTTTTTGTTTTTTTTTTCAAATTTTGTCTATTTAAACCTCGTTTCTCATTCTATTTTTCATACGAACATTTCTCGCGTCTCTCATCTCTCACAAACCAAAATGAACCAATACGACGACCGGAGTTCCTCGGAGGGCGGTAATATGACCTTGACTCAAGCCTTCAATGTAGTCGTTCAAGACGCAATGGCGGAATGCTTAGCCGAAATGTAGAAAGAGGAGGCGGCGGCGGTGGAGGTGGCGGCGGAGCAGATCCCCAAGTCTATTCGACGTCGGACGTTTGTCCTCCGCGAACACGCCGCAGCTCACGAACGTCTAGTTGCAGACTATTTTGCCGAGCAACCACGGTGGGGCCCGACTATTTTCCGTCGCCGGTTTAGAATGCCTCGTTACCTTTTTCTCAGCATTGTCCAGACGCTGGAGTCACGTGATGAATACTTCCATTATCGGGAAGATGGCATTGGCAGACCCAGACTTACGCCGTTGCAGAAGTGCACAGTTGCACTCCGTCAGTTGGCCTACGACACCACGGCGGACATGTTCGACGAGTACCTCCACGTCGGAGAGACAACAGGCCGCGAGTGCCTGAAGAGATTTTGTAGGGGAGTTGTGGAGGCCTACAACGACACATATTTGCGAAAGCCGACTGTTGTAGATTGCTAGGGCCTGATGAAGATGCACGAGACGGCGCACGACTTTCCTGGGATGCTAGGGAGCATCGACTGTATGCACTGGGAGTGGAAGAATTGTCCGACGGCGTGGAGATGCCAATTTACTAGTGGATACAAGGGCAGCCACCCGACGATAATCCTCGAAGTTATCGCTGACCATCGACTCTAGATCTGGCATGCGTACTTCGGTGTAGCAGGGTCGAACAACGACATCAACGTCCTCAACTCATCCACCTTCTTCACCGAGCAATGCAATGGCAACGGCCCGGCCATTGAGTTCACTGCCAACAAGCGCCAATACCACATGTGGTACTACTTGGCCGATGGCATATACCCAAGGTGGCCGGTTTTCATGAATACGATCAGCTGCCCAATCGGCAAGAAGAGAGTTTTAGTTGCGCAAAAGTAGGAGGCGGCGCGGAAGGATGTGGAGCGGGCATTTGGTGTGCTCCGATCACGGTGGGCAATAGTGAAAGGGCCGGAGCGTCTCTGGTTCAAGGAAGTCCTCGCCGATGTCATGTATGCGTGCATTATCTTGCACAACATGATAGTCGAACATGAAGGTGGGAGCATCACCGATTTGACCGATGATGAAGGTGCATCTAGCTCCTCCAGCACGGCGACCGCGCCCCCCGCTCGAGGATTACCGACGGGCTTCAATGAGGTTCTATCTAGACATGCCTCAATGCGCAACCAACAAGACCATGCTAAGCTCATGAACGACATGATTGAAGAAGTGTGGGCCCATAACCGTCGTCGCTGAGTTTGCGTATTTTTTTAATTTGTATTGTAATGTATTAATTTTATAAATGAAATGAAGGTTTTTCCTAATTTTTGTATTTATTTAAATATTTAAATAAAAGAATATGCTTAGGGCGCTCCTCAGGACGGCTTATAGGGCGCCCCACTGCAGGTGAAAGGGTAGGAGGATAAAATGCTGACGTGGCGGTGCATAAGGCGGGCTTTAGGGCACGCTTTAGGGCGCCCCACTGCTGATGCCCTTATGGCCTTACACACAAAAAGAGGAATCATTATTTTCAAAAACTGGGTCAAATCATACTCATCGAACATTGTATATGATTCTTTAATGGAAGGTCATCCACTACCCAAATCTGTTCTAGTTTTTTATATGGGCCTTCCCAAATCAGACTAAGTGAACTACCCAAATCTGTTCTAGTTTTTTATATGGGCCTTCCCAAATCAGACTAAGTGAACACGACCTTAGCGGAGAATGAAGTCCACTTTAATAGAAAGAAGTTACCATAAATAGAAGGAAATATTTTTATGAAACATCCCAAAATAGAAAATGTGTTTATTTTTATATCACGGAAGGTACTAATAAAAATAATCACATCATATGAAGCGCATATTTCTTTAATTATTCCAAAAATGATACTCCATTTTCTATCATTCTTTTGAATTGACCCTGATGATATTGGAGTAATATTTTTTCTTAATCATTAATAATAAGATATAATCTTTTTTTCTCAAATTCGTTTAAATTAAAAGTAAGAACACGTGTTGGAAACTGTAGTCATAATAAAACAAAAGAAAAGTGGAAAAGGGGATAAATGTTCCAAAGAATAAGAAAAAGGAAATTTTATCCCATAGGCTATCTACAAACAATTCCAATGCATGCAACTTTATCATATAAAGATCAAAGCCAAAAATCGCAGCATATTTTATGAAATCTCTAGATTGGACGTCAACTTTTTTTTTTTACCTTTATCTCTACCTCTATATATATATCAACTTCAATGAACCCAAATGTAGCTCAAGTTCGAATCAAACAATAAACACATTAGGAAAAAAAAATACCAACACTACTTCTCAAAATGGATACTATTGTGAAGTTAGCAAGTGAAAATTCAGTTGTGATATTCAGTAAGAGCAATTGTTGCATGTCACATGCGATTGACTTGCTAATACGTGGCTACGGGGCGAACCCTAGGATTTATGAGCTCGACCAGCTAGCCGAGGGGGACCGGATGGAGAAGGATTTGATGGCAATGGGCTGCAACCCCAGCGTACCGGCTGTGTTCATAAACAAGGAGTTCATCGGGGGCTCGAATGAGATCATAAGCCTCAATGTTAGAGGCAAGCTCAAGCCCTTGCTCATCAAAGCCAATGCCATATGGGTATAGGTGGAAATTACAAGGCTAAGTGAGTAATTAATTAATAAGTTATGTTGTTAGATACATAAGCTACAACTTCTTTTTTTTTCTTTTGTTTTTGGCCTAGAGGTATTAGAAGGATATATAGGTCAAGTTTTTAGCATGTGTATCATGTTATACATATAGTTAGTAAATGAGACCCTTCTCCATTTAACATGAGTAGATGTGGTCTATAAACGATTACATAAATGACATAGAAAATACATATTGATAGTAACAATTAAAAGTTGTGGACCCTTATCATTATCACATGTAACGAGAACAAAAATTCAACTGTTGGAATAAAAACTGAAAGAATAAAATCAATCACACGCAATAGTTGATCAAATTGAGGCTAAGCCCAATACATACGTCCAAGAGTCACAATACAGTAGCCCAGAACCAAACTTTTTTTTTTTATATCGGTCTATTTAGTAAAAATTGTGTCCTAGTGCACCATTTTTTCCGTATACAACTATTTTCAGTTTGTCACTAAATAAGTTGAGAACTTTTACAACTATTATTATATTAGTTGGCACATGGCACAATACAACAAAATTAATAGTTAAGGATTTTAGTCCATTAAGGACGCTTTTATTTGTTGCTAAATAATTCACCTTCAAAAAGTGTCCTTAGCTGAGTGTGCCAAATCTAATTAAGGACACTTTTAATTAGTATCGGTAAATTAATTTTTGGGACAATTTTAAAACGTGTCTCTAATATATTTAGGATGTTTTTTAAATTGTGTTCCAAATTTATATGGGACGCTTTTAAATAGCGTCTCCATTATAGTTGGGAAGTGTCTCCAATCTAATGGTTAAAATTGGTCTTAGTTTGAGATTGTTAATTAGTTAGCAGTTGATCACAACTCTCTATATATATAGATGTAATCAAATGCAAATTCTAAAAATTGTACAAACTCTAAACTATGATCTGGACCATCAGAAAATGTCAACAACAGTATGTTGACATTTTCTGATGATGTTATTTTGTCATCCTTTGACATTTTCTAATGGCAGAGTTTGTACAATATATAGAGTTGTACGCCAAAAATAAGGGCATATTAACTTAATCTTTTGCTTTTTAGTACGCTTTCATTTGCGTCCTTTAATTTTAGTTAGGAAACAAAAATAAGGACACTTTTTGAAGCATTAGTGATATATTTAGAAAGACAAATTAGTATCCTTAATTGCATTAAAAATGTCCTTAACGAGTTTTTTGTTGTAGTGATATCGGTGTGCTTGAGATAAAGATTTTATATCGTGGATCTTATCTTGCTCCTTTCTAATATATCGTTCACCGGAACAAAATAAATAATTTTCTCCATCTGTCACCTCATAATTCCTTATTGGACGATCGAAAATCGTCACCTTACGAGAGATTTAACGTCAAAAAAAAAGTAAGGCATTCATCTGCACTATACCCTTCAGCAATGGAATCATTTGATTGTGCTTTATTCCGAACATATGATTTTAGCCTCATAAAAAAATCTTCACAAAAATTAGTATAAATGAAGTTGCAAACTAGAATTTCAATGTGATGACAAATATAAAATGATAGTTATACATACTACTAGACGCACTAACCTCTCGATTGGATACAACCAATGATAATGCATAGGACCACCAAGATTGCCTTATAAGGTAGATGGATGATTAGATGAACCATAATTGTAAAGAACCATGGGGGAAATATTTTCTCCATGTGACAGTGCTAAAATTAGGGTTGGCTAAATATACTGAAATACCGCACTTACCGTACCAAAAATACCGAATTTACGGTATACCGCAAGTTGCGGTATGGTATGATATCTTACATATATATTTCGGTACGGTAAAGGTGTAGATTTTCGTATACCGCGGTATACCGCATATATAGTATTTGCCAAAAATTTGGTATATATATTGTTTTTATAAATTATACTAAAATTGTTGAAAAGTTAAAATCCCTAACTCCACTTTCACATTTTAGTTCCTCTACTCCCAACCCCAAACACACTCACGTAGAGATGCAAATCCAATCCACTATAATTTGATTGATGAAGTTTTGTTGATTTCAATTTTTTGAATAATATTTGATTGTGGTGTAGTTTTAGTGCTTTGGACATTATTTAAATAGGTGATATTTTATTTTATATATTTGGTTATAAAATAGGATTTTTTTTTGGTATGAAACATAGGTGTAACGATATTTTATACCTTATTTTGGTATACTGTACTCGGTATGCGTACATCATTTCGATATACCGTAAAAGTGCGGTATACCGAAATATTGTATGATATACCGCATAAACGGTATGGTAACAGTATCAGAAATTATCATACCGAAAAATTCTGTAAGGTATAGATATGACATTTTCTCATACCGCAATTTGCAGTACGGTATGCGGTATGACATTCTCGGTGCGGTATGCCATACCGCACCACCCCTAGCTAAAATAGCCCGAGATTGCAATTCATCAAGTTGAGTTGGATTAAGAGTTTTTGCACATAACTTCTTAAACACTACTGACACCTCTGAAATAGCCGAATTAATATTGTTAGCCATAATCCCTCTCAATGCAAGTGGAAGTATGCTATGCATCAGTATGTGCTCATCATGTGACTTAAGGTTAGAAAGCTTGCGCTCTTTCAAGTTGACACCTCTTGATATGTTGGAAGTATACCCATCAAGCACTTTCAAATTGCTAAGGACACTTAAAAATAAGTGTTTTCCCTATAAACATATATTGTAGGATGTCGTAGGCTTTAAGAAAACTCATTTTTCACAAAAAGGACATACAATTCTCCCTTTTGTACTCTATCTAGATAAGTTGGCATATGCGAAAAAATCATTGATTGTCAACATAAGAGCAACTTTCATATTAAAATTCGCACTAGCATAAGAGTCGCATGCTTCAACTGCCTCCCACAATACTTTTAATTCTTCAATCAGTAGTTGCAAATAAACATCGATATCATTACCAGGACCTTTTTTCCCGGGTATAACCATTGAGAGAATTAGTAAAGTATCTAACACATTGTGATTGTGTAAACTATGACAAAAGAAAAGGAAAAACTGACCTTACTCTAGCAATTAAAGTTGTGAAGAAAGACAATTAATTCTCTCTTGGAATTTGTTGGAAGAGTTTCGATTTTTTTGGTTCAGCGGCCGTGGGAGGAATTATCTTTTTGGGTACTCTTTTGGTAAACCTAAACACCTGCCTTTTAAATTAGGGAATAGGGCAGTAGGCAGACTTTTTATACTTTTATTATTTTATTCATTTAAGTTATTTGTATGTTAGTGAATAGGGAATAGGGAACAGGCAGTAGTCCGTTTAAATAGGGAATCGGCACTAGTATAGACTATTACTTTTATTATTTTATTCACTTAAGTTTAATTGCTATTACTCCTTCATCGTCTTCTTCCTCTTCTCAACTCAGCTCCATAGATGTAAAGTTTTTATCTGTGATTTTAATTTTCAGCCCTTCCTTTCCATTAAACCTCTAATAATTTAGACATCAAAGCTATTAACTTGGCGAGGGCTGACTATAGGTTCGAAATTTTTTAAAAAAATTTGCAGTAGAAATTTATAAAAAAAAATGGTTTGGGAGGGGCTTAAGCCCCTCACCTCCTCCACCTGCGTTCACCACTGCAAGGTTCCATATTGTAAACTACTAACATCACATGCCAAGTACTGTATGTAGTGCTCATGGTTCGAAAAAGATTAAATCCATCATTAGCTAATCCTAATCTCACATTACATGAATCAACGGTAATATTTGCCTACCGCACATCAAATGCCTTCCAAACGGCTCCATCTGCCGAATGCCTTAGAATTCCATCCTTCTTCATGCCACCTCATAAATAATGATGTTTTTGATGAAATATAAAGCCGCTTTAGTTGAGGAATCAATGGAAAATAGCATAAGACCTTAGCCGATCATTTTTCTTTGGTAATGTTGGGTTATTGTGGCTGGATCAACCAATTCAAGCCCAAGTGATTAATTCGTGGCCCAATCTCGGAGGCCCAAACAATGGCTGAAGTTTTATTCTAAAAAACTAGCCGTTGGAACAGTTTATATTCTGTTAGGCTCTTAACAGATTTCCATCATCTTCATAAGTGTGATTCTAGTCGAATCAAGAGAGAAGATTCCAGAGGAGTGAATACACATTGTAAACATTAGCTAGCTAGTTGAGTTTTCACAATCGAGTAGGGTTTCTCCGATTGAGTAGCGAGCTGAATAAGTGTGAGCGTATTGTAATTGTTTTCTCCGTTTTGTGTTCTTAATAAAATCGTCTCCAACTTTGTCCGTGGATGTAGATCCAGTTGTGGATCGAACCACGTAAATTTCTTGCGTCGATCTTTGCATTTGAAATCTTCAGGTAAGATACTAATTCCATTGCGTGAATCATCCCCTACATTCTCTTTGTTGGTCACCTATCTCGACCTCCCACAAACATGACAAGAATCTCCATCTTTTCCATCCAAAAATAACATGCAGTCATTTGGACAAACATGTATCTTTTCATATCCAAGATTCAACTTTTTTTTATCATTTTTTTAGAATCATTATATGTTGATATGATTTTTTTTTCAAGATAATCAAACATACCCTAAGGATCATTGAAATAACATATTCAACATATAGAAATAGTAAATATCATATTCGAATATCAACTTTTCCATTAAAAACATCTAAAGACTAGGAGCATCGTCCTGCCCCTCCGGGTCAGCGTCCAGGGCTTCCAGGAGCTTCTTCTCCAGCTCCTCTTGGTGCAACTCCCACAACAGCTCGGTTTTACTTTTCCTTGTGAGCCTGGGGCAACGCTCGCCAAAAGAGGCACATATTTCGCCGTCACCTGCAAAGCGGCCATTGCCGCAAAACCTACAGATCTTTTTGATGTGACCGTGAACAACCGCCCAATATTGTTCCATTTCAAATTCAGACGAGAGACCATGGCTTGAATACCTGCAATCAGGATGGTTGCAATAGTGTAGGGAGGATTCAATAGCCTTTTTCTTAGAAGCAGAAAGAAGGGGAATGTCCTTCTTCCCAGCCTGGACAGCATTGGAATTCTCAGCAATGCCATTTCGCACGGTTCGCGGCTTTGAATCTGACGGGGATTGCTACCCTTGCTAGAGAATGGGGCAGAAAAACCCATTCTTCATGCTGAGACATGATTGCCGAACTGCAACTTGAAGTGAAAGATAAACCCTTCTGTAAATGCCTCCTTGATTAAATCAAGTAACATAGAGAATGATTTTCCAGACCACCCATTCAATACTTTGATATGATAAAGGTTCACTATGAAAGATAAGCTTGAAAAGTTTTGACAAACGAAGAAAGTGGTTTGTCAGATTCTTTCATTAGCTCATCTACTTGGCTGTCATCTTTATTGACATTATCATTATCTTCAAGTGGTGGGTGTCAACAAGATCATCATCCAATGACTCATCACGACCACATGGGAATGCATCCATAAGCATTTCTCTCATGTCACTAGATCCGATAATGCCTCATTGGACATTAGAGGTATTTGCAGCATTAGAAGTGCACGAAGAGTATCCGTCGCTAATTTTGCGTCGTTAACACATATATCTTCTGGGCTATATGTGTTATGCCAATTAGAACTCCAAGATATGATATCAAGACAATCATTATATTCGATTATATAGAGCTCTAGGATATCTCAAGGCACATCCCAACAAATATAATGACAGTATTTATAGATTGATAGTAGATGTATAATTTCTTATTTGGGAAAAGGAGTACACTAAAATCACCGGTGATACGCGTGAAATGGATGTTATCCTCTATGATGGAAACTATAACCAAAGAAAACAATAGCATTTGATCTAAAATATAATTTATACTTGGTGTAGATATAAAATGAGGATAACATGAATAATGAAAAGCTTTAGATCATTGTACTGGAGCTTATATTTGTAGGGGATTTCGAAGGAAGAGGTAGAGACAGTGGTTGAGAAGGGAGTTTGTTGATAATGAAAACAACAATGGTAAAACATCATCTCAGAAAGCAACAGGTAAACCAAATTTACTAAGGAGATCCAAACTCATTTCAACAATATGTCTATGTTTTTTCTGAACTAATTTATTTTGTTGGAGCAAGGACAAGATACCCTATGATGAATACCTTATTTGTGAAGATAATCAACCATGTCTCTAATGATATGAATCTATGAACGAGTTAGATACGTCTAAAACTTATTCTTGTAAGATACCACAAAAACAAAACTATAAAGATTTCAGTATAATAAAAAGTTTAAACATCATAGGATTAATGGTAGAAAAGAGATGACAAGAAAAAAGTTGAATAGATCCCCTTGGAGACCAAAAATCCTTCACTTAAAAAGTGGTGTGACAACTCTTGGCAACTTTCATCCAAGCAATCATTTACGAAGCTCCATCCTTGGTAAATACTATATTTAAGAAATGTTAAGAAAAGTGGGTGGAAGGAAGTTAGTGGAATATGGTCCTCTCTTGTATATATTAGTTTTAATGATATGTGAGTGGAATGTGAGGCCTCTTTACCATTTATAGTAATAATGAATCGGGACTTTTATTCGTGAACAGACCCAAATGAAAAAACGAGACTCCTATTCGCGGAATGAGGGAGTATTTTCTTGTGAGGACAACATGGGCTGCTGTGCAAAAATGCACAGCAGATGATCCCCACCGTTACTTTACTTTTTCTCCACTTTAACTATTTATTAATATAGTTGAGTTGTATTCCTTTTTGGGTTGTCCCAAGGTAGTTGAGCCATTTACTTTTTTGGTAAAAACTTTATCCACTCTCATACTTTATTCTCTCTTGACTTTACACTCTCCACTTTAACCTTTAACACATCAATTTTTTAAATTTTGTTCCCAAAAAAAATACCCCCACTACTTTAAGACGGAGTATTATTTTTGCAAAACGAGTGCAGAAAATAAAATGATACTTTACGCACCAATTATATATTAATAATAGTAGTTTTCATTCCCTATTTTACAACGTTATCACTCTCACACCTCTCCATACATTCCTTGTAGAAAGTAATATTTTCAAGTACTCCGTATATACATATAAGTACAATTTTCCCATTACATTTTTGTATTGCACCATGTGTATTTGAGCGTCGACTACCCTAAAGCAAGGGAAGTAGCATGAAATATATGGCTACATTTCATCATTGAAATCGGAATCATAAAACAAGCCATCGACAATATTGTCGATGAGCGAGTCAATGAAGGTGTTGCATCCTATGGTGAGGATCCGCCCCACTCTGTTACGGTTGATCGAAAACCACGCGAAGACGGCGGCGCTGGCCGCCACCGCCGCGCAGACGCCCGCAGCTTCCTCTATTCCTACCAAATCCATTTTCCTGAACACTGAATTCCCTGTCACAATCTCCACGCCTACTGTTGCTGCAAATACAATCTTGAGCAAAAACACAGGAAAATTAATTTTTTCAATAGTTGTACTATTGGACAATTTTTTTAATAGTACTAGTATATTTAATTTATCAGATTATAAATTGTAAACTTTGAAGTTTGAATTGATTTTATTTTTCGAGGGCCTATAGGTTTTGACCTAAATATAATAATTGGACTAAACAGAACAATATAATCTCAAATTTATTCTAGGTATTGGTTGACGAGCACATCAATTAGAGACCCAAAGTTACACTTAACAAATACAACAGTTTTTTTTTTTTTGAGATAATTAACATTTAACAACATATCTTAAAGTACTTCCTGTAATACCGTCTTTGTTCGTTCTAAAATAGTTGAATCGTATTTCTTTTAGCAAACAACTATATTTTCTTTCTTATTATACTCGTCTTTTACTATCTCCTATTGTGTCCTTCACTTTAATCTTTAAAAGTCTAAGTACTCTATTATATTCTTCAATTAATTGTAATCTCTCTCAAAATTGAAAGTCTCATATTCAATCATTAAACTAATAAATCCATCGTAGATCTTCCTCTAAAACTTGATAACTAATTTTCATTTAAAATAAAATTTACTAATTTATTTATTGAAAAGAATAAAATATTACCATGGCAAGACGACCAGAAATGATCTCAAAGTCATGGCTTTTCTGGGAGCTCTCAACATAATCCGACAGCATCTCAAAGAATCTCGACATCTCATCCTTTTTTCCGGCGGCCTTGATTACGCCGCCGCCATAAGTCCGCAGAGTGCAGACTCTTGGCTGCAGCACGATCTTCGCCCCAGCGCCGACGTCCTGCGCCACCGTCAGCCTCACGGGCTCGGGCGCCGCCGGCTTATCGGCGCCGAGGCGACATAGGATTGGCCGTGCTCCAGTGAGGGCCATGAGAAATTAGGAGAATCTTGGATAAGATTCAGGTGTGTGTGTGTGCTTTTTGGAAGAAAATAGGAGTTGTTTTTTCTTTTTTTGCAAGGAGATATGTTTGGTTTGAAGATTGAAGGTGGGTGAAGAGTCGAGGGAAGGGGCGGTGATTGGTGGAGGACTGACGTGGCGCTTCACTTTGCCGTTAACGTTGTTGTCGCTCTCATTTATTCCTTGGTATACTAGTCACTTCTTTTGTTTGAACCAATCATCTTTATCCATGCATCAATGGCAAAATTGACTTATCATAAGTCTCCTCAATAATATGCTTCCGATTCAATCCTTCCCAAATACTTATACTCTGCCCTTTCATTGTTTAGACCATTTATCCCAAAACTCAAACCATATCATGGAACCATGATTGAAGAAACCGGGCCTAAAATTTAACAACAATGCATCGTAACATTCTTGAGAACTGCAGAAGAAGCTAGCCCTTAAAACGTACCCAAGATTATTAGTAATTTATAAATTCAAAGCGAATATTAGATCGACTTTATATTATTAAATAAATTATTAAATTACTAATTTATATACTCCCTCCGTCCCATAGAATAAGCTAATTGGGGATGACACGAGTTTTAATGTGTAATTTGTAAAGAGAGAAGGGGAAAAAATGGTTGAAATAATGTAGTGGATTAGAAACTTTTGAAACAACACGAGTTTTAATGCATAATTGGTAAAATAAGATAAATGAATTGATCAAGTAAGAGAGATGAAAAAGAAAATTCGATAAAGTAATAGAGTGGAAGGAAAAAACTAACAGAAGTAATGTTAGTGGATTATGCGGTCCACTTCCTAAATAGAAAGTTTCTATTTTTAAGGGAAAGACAGAAATTGAAATAATTTTTTTAAATGGCAGAGGTAGTAGAATATAATGTAGTAGAGTGGTGAAAGAAAAAAGTAGAAGACATAATATAGTAAGAGAAATAAAAAATAGGAAAGAGTAAAAAAGTAAGATGAAAACCAAGTACTACTCCCCTTATTTTATGCGATAGTCCACAACTTCTACAACCCTACGCTTCGTTCCACGCCCCTCCTCAGACCACAAACATTAAATTGCACTATTCCTATTATTAACTATATTAGTTGTAAAAACGATGAACAATTATAACACGAAAAATGCATTCATTCATTATGGAAATTAAAAATTACAAATCCTATAAATGAAAAATTACAAATTCCAAAAAATTACAAATCCTATTTTTTTTAAAGAAAAGAAAACTATTTTTTCTGCTTGATAACATTGAACGCGAAGGACGTCTAAAATCTCATTATGCATCTCAAGTTCGATCTCCAACATTACCATGTTATCATCCGTTAGCAACTCCCTTAGATGGCAGATTTGCACTGAATTTTTTTCTAGATGAATTAATTTATGTTTGAGAGTGATAGGAGTGGTGTAGAATAAAAAAGGTGTACAATGAATATATATAGAGTAATTATTTAAAGTTTGAAATTAAAAAAAAAGGTTGGGCTGCTGCGTGTCGCCTACGCCCACAACGCACACGGCCTGGCGAGCCGCGTCGCAATGGGGCCGGGCGTCCCACCCCAACTCAGGCATTTCACCCCCCACACGCTTGCTCTCCCACCACGGCCTCCCAACCCCACCGCATTAGGGGTGCGGCTCCCCATCCCTTTTTAAAGTTGTGGATGCCCTAAATGTGTTAAATTTTGTCAAAAATAAAATGATTTTATTGTAATAGAACTATTCACAACTAAATACTAATGGGACAAAGAAAGTACTACATTTGTTATATTAGTACCCTCGTCACCTATTAATTGTCCACTTTTGTGATTTTTGGCCTACCACATTAATTGTCCATTTTCATTTTTTTACTATAAATGGTAAGTATATATCACATTCCACTAACTTATTTCACTCACATTTTATTATAAAACTAATATATAAAAGTATGACTCATATTCCACAAACTTTTATGACTCACTTTCTTTTACATTTCTTAAAACTAATTATGTCGTAACCAACGTGGAAAATTATTAAGGGACGGAGGAAATAATAATTTAATTAAACTATTTGGCCTATTAGGCCATCTGCAACGCTGTCTCTTATCCGTCCCTTAACCGTCTCTTAAATTACTATTCTTGGGCCCCACTGTACTTTTTACTCCATCTCTTAACTAAGGGACAGAACCTGCAACCCTCCATCTCTTATTCGTCCCTTAATCGTCTCTTAAATTACTATTCATTCAATTTCATTTTTTATTTTTATTTCCAACAAATTCAATTAATAAAAACACACTTCATTAAATAAAATAAAATTACAGGATAAAATAAAAATACAACTTAAAATTCAAAAAAATAAAAATAAACACTTAATTAAAATCCTAAAAAAATTACATAATTTAAGATACAATTTTATAGAAAATAAAAAAAACTACTCCGCCGGCGAATATAATTTAAAATACAATTTTATATATCAACTTGGAATTTCTAACTGGACCAATTTTTTAAAATCACATTGACGAAAGAATAAATGTTAGGGTCGACGATATCAATAATTAAAAAGACTGTAGTTTACGGTTGGAAATATCAATCGACAATTTTTGAAAATAACAGGGTTACCGACGAAATACTGACGGATGTTATTTGTCATAAATAGAGTCAAAATTGCAGACGGATATCGTTGTTGCTAAAATTACAGAGAAATTACCGAAATATTATGTCATCAATAAAAGTACAAAACCCACAAAACCCAAACCGATTTTGGACTATTCCGTCATTAAAATTAGGGCAGGATTAGTGATGCGTATTTCTGTCTGTTTACCCACATATGATGACATGCATTCCCTTATAATCACGATAGGGGATCAATGTGTCTGATACGGATGGATAAAAAACTGAGAAGAAAAAGAAATGAAGAGATTATGAATATACCACCTAAAGAGGAAATAGATCCCCAAATTCTATTATAATACTTCATCCGTACCGAAAAATTGACATATCAGGGACAACACGCGTTTTAATGCATAATTAGTAAATTATGAAAAGGAAGTAAAGAAAAATGTTAGTGGAAAATGTGACATACCTTATTAGTGAGAAAATTTTCCCATAAATAATTGTGATTTATTTTTATTGAACGAACTAAAATGAAAACAGTGTCTATTTTTATGAAAAAGAGGGAATATATGTATTTCATATAATGTAAATAAAATCACCTGGATTTAAGTTACTATAAAAAGGAACTTTTTCATAATTACAAAACACCTTTAGACCAATTGGAAAATTCTTTCTATTGTGAAATAAAATAAGGCCTTAGTAGAAGACACGAGTTTAATTGCAAAATTAATAAAATGTATTCTCCCCGTTCCTAAGGACTTTGTAGAAGAAACGAGTTTAATTGCAAAAGTAATAAAATGTTAGAGAGATGAAAACAAAAAGTAATTAAAGTATTATTAAAGGAAAATGAGAATCATTTTAAAAAATAGAAAGATTTGTCAAAATGGAAATTGACTAATGTTGTGGAACCGATCGAAATGGAAAAAATGAGATAGTGAATGCTGAATGAACAAACAAGTGTACCTAATTGACAATAACGACAATGTAAGGGACCTAATTGACAATGACGACATTATAGGGGCCGGTAGGCAATTAGTTTTTTTTTTTTTTTAATGAAGTTAATGGTTTCCTACACGACAGTTTTCCTGATTAAATCCATTTCCCTCTCTTTGTCTCTCTCTTGATGGTGCATAGAAGCTGAAGATTTTGGGCGGTGGGTTAGTAGAAGAAATGGTGGTTTTTAAGGAGGAGTTGATAATAGAGAGCTACCAAATCCGGTGGCTAATTTGGATTCAACTTCTTATTACCATTCTTCTCCTTCCCCTCTTTTCCGGCTTCGCTGCCTTCACTTATGATGCCTCTACTAGCTCTGCCGCGCCGCCGTCTGGTTGCCAACCTGCAGCCAACAACTCCTCCTCTCCAAACGGAATAATTACGGTTAGTTGGTTTTGCATCAATTTTTAGTTGGATTTATGGGATTTGGTTGGGAATTGAGTTTATTTGACCAAATGCAAGTTCAAGGCTTAATAATAGATGAGAAAAAGAGAAGCAAATGTTCAATTGATCGATTCATCAATCAATTCCATATAGTTTTGTACAAAAAAAGTCTTTTATTTGATGATTTGAAACATTTCTTAATAGTAGATTTTTTTTGGCTTTAGCTGCTTTATCTGAAGATTAATTTGCTTGTGTTCTACTACTATACTATCATGATTCGAGGTGTGTGGTGGGCGCTTTTTCCTTGATGAATAAGGTTCGATTTTTAGTCTCTTATTCTTTACTTGGAGTCTTAGACATGAGAAGGTTTAAAAGATTGAATTTTTATCAAATAATAATGAATGGATTATAATAATAATTTAGTGTCCCTACACTTATTTTGGAGAATGCTTCATCTACCCGCAAAAACTATTCCCCTCTACTTTTTAACACTTGTGTCTAATATTAAAGCGAAAGGCAATTTTTCTATGATGGACTCTTGGTGGTGGTGCATTAGCATTTGGAACATTAAAAGAATGATGATTGTCCCTGAGACACAAATTTGTAACATCTGGAAATGTGTTAGTTAACATTTGTTTTGGCCACATCTAACTCGTGTGCCAGGTGGACGACGAGAGAGCTGGAGGGGACGCAGGAAGTAGTGGAGGGTCGAGCAGAGAAGAGGAAGATGAGTCGTCTCTAAAGGATACCGTAATTCTGGGCATTTTTCGGCGTCCAACCCACCCTTGCAACTATTTTGGGCGTGCCAAACAAGCGATTTTCAAGTGCTTCGGGTTAGATTCTAGCTCAGAGAGCTCTGCAGGTCAACAACATGAAAAGCAAGATTGACTATGTATGCTACAGCCCCTTTCTTGTTTGCAAACAATTGCACAGCTCAAATATCTAATGCAAAATTACAAGTGAGCTTCTGTTCAAAAACAGCGTTTTGGGGCTCTAATTGTATCATTATTTTTTGTAGCATTAGTCTTATATATTCAGGCCACGATTTTGAGGTAAATCATGGGACGTGTCTTTAGTCGAAGCATGTACGCTGCTAGCAAACAAAGAATCCGAAGCTCTTATTAGTAAGAATTGAACCCTAGCAACTACCTCAATCGAACCTAACTCATCCCTATAGGCTACAACTCCTCGTAGAAGGTAACTCCTTGGACCAAACTTAATCCTCCAAATTTCCGAATCCAAAGTAAAAAACACATAACAAAAACAGAAATTCACAACTGTAAGGCTTAATAAAATCACATATACAACCAAGGTAAAATACTAGTTCTCTACTGTGCCTAGCCTCCTTTGTTAAGAGCTCCAAAAACTCTACCCAAACAGACAGAGTATGTACAGAGGTGGATTGGCCTCAAATTCATATTAAACCAGAACATGGATTAGGCCTTCGAACGAGAAGTGAAGTAGTTAAGGAGCATTTTAGAATACCGGGTTAGAGTAAAGAGCATCTGTACAACTCCACGGCCTTTAACAATGCCTTCCCTCATTCTCCGTGCAGTTCTAGCTAGAACCGGCTCGCCTATCTGGGCTCTCATTGGGGCGACCTCCTGCACAGATACTACTCAAGCAAAGATCAGGCGGAATTCGTCACTTTAAAACAATGTTGACATGAGAAAATGAATGTGCATAAACACCTGAATTACTAACCTATTGGTTTCATGTTTGTCAACCGTCTCCATCTCTCCTCTGCCATACGAACAGTTCGAGTAGAGCTTCTAACCCCCTGCGTTAGCTCTTGACTGCAAATGTAACAATACAAATTCATAAATATGATAATCTCTAAAGAGTTTCTGTATTTTAAGAAACTCGTAAGTGAAAGGTACCAACCCGAGGTCACTGAGCTCCATTGTCAAGTCGCTGATCTCCATCCCAGATAATCGAACAGCAGCCATGGTGTCGGGCAGCTCTTCCCTCGTGGCGTCCATTAGCTTCTCCAGTGACTCCGCAGCTCTCTTGAAGGCCTTCAATGAACCTTGTGACTATTAATCATCAGACAGAACATGGAGAAAAACAAATGATAGTATAGCATGTCACCACATCCAATCAAAGAAACAAAATCATTGCATTTTACAACCATTGCCTGAAAATCAATATAATTCCACAATTGCATAACTTGCATTAGAGTTTTCCCAGAATAGCTACAGGAATTGAAAAATCACTAACCAGTAGGGCTGGAATTGCAGCGCAGAAAAGCCATGTTGCAGAAACTGCTGTCTGCAAATCAACACCAAATTAGTGCTAAGATCCCTAAATTTGTATAACGGAAGACAATACACATCAAACAAAGGAAGCTAAGAACCCTAATTTTTTCAAAATTGGAGATATTCATCGCCTAATTCAATTAGGTTAGCTTAACAACGCAGCGAGCAATCTCCAATTAAAATGAATTGAATCAATCACAAGCTGAGTAGATTTTCCACAAATATATCAAATTCAGGTAGAGAGATAGAAATAGAGAGTACGGCGCAGGCGGTGAGACTGAGGAATTGAATGTGGCGGTGAGAGAGGGTCAACTGAGGCTGAGATCCGACGGTGGAGGTGAGTTGCGAGGCGGCGGAGGGCTCTGACGTAGCATTGTCGACGGAGAGAAGAGTGAAAGAAGCGAAGCGGCGGGGAGCGGGAAGCCGGAGACTCAGCCGGCTAGGAGAGGAAACAATGCCGCCATTTCCGCTGGAGCTAGAGCGAAGCGCGACTGGATTCGAGGCCTGCAACCTCACCGCATTAAACATCTCCGGCAAGCACAGATATATAAATATGGAGTATATATACTAGTTTTAATTAGCTCTGGTTTTCTTTCTGGGTAGGAATTTCGTTCTCGCAATCTCCGAACACTATCATATTCCAACAGATGTCACCAATTAAAAAATACAGATTTGGAGACATAGTTATACTAACGATTCGAGTAATTTCTTTTTATAAAAATTCTACTCCCTCAATCTAGAAGTATGCCTTTTTTTTTTATTTAGCACGATTTTTAATGTATAATTGATAAAGTAAAAGAAAAGGAAAAAAAATAGTTGAAATTGTGTAGTTGATGGTGAGACCCATTAACGATAAAGTAAAAGAAAGAGGAAAAGTTATCATAAATAGATATAGACTATTTATATGAGACAAATGAAAAAGAAAATATGATCTATTTCTATGAGACGAAAGGGAGTATAGAAAAGTACTCCACACAACTAGAAAATTAAATAGTATACTCCATAGTATAAAATTTTTAAGATTTGTAGTTTGCACATTGAAGGTCTTTAGCAGCAAAATAAAAATAATAATAATAATAATAATAATAATAATAATAATAATAATAATAATAATAATATAATAATAATAATAATATAATAATAATAATAATAATAATAATAATAATAATAATAATAATAAGAATAATATAATAATAATAATCTAATAATAATAATAATAATAATATAAGAATAATAATAATAAATAATAATAATAACTATAATAATAATAATAATAATAATAATAATAATAATAATAATAATAATAATAATAATAATAATAATAATAATAAAATAATAATAATAATAATAATAATAATAATAATAATAATAATAATATAATAATAATAATAATAATAATAATAATAATAATAATAATAATAATAATAATAATAATAATAATAATAATAATAATAATAATAATAATAATAATAATAATAATAATAATAATAATAATAATAATAATAATAATAATAATAATAATAATAATAATAATAATAATAATAATAATAATAATAATAATAATAATAATAATAATAATATAATAATAATAATAATAATAATAATAATAATAATAATAATAATAATAATAATAATAATAATAATAATAATAATAATAATAATAATAATAATAATAATAATAATAATAATAATAATAATAATAATAATAATATAATAATAATAATAATAATAATAATAATAATAATAATAATATACAAGAATTCTAGAATTTATCCTCCTCCCGTTCAAGAATAATGTTTTAATTTGCTATTTTAAGATGTTCATAATTTGAAGTCTTACTTTTTTTTTATTTTAGGTAATGGATCTCACACTACACTAAACACATACACTTACATTCTATAATAAATTTATACTCCTATGTCGGTCTTTAGAAGTCCCGCTTTACCATCTTAGTCCGTCTGTGATGAGGAGTCTTAATTCACTTTTATTATAAATGGTTGACAGGTCTCACATTTCACTGACCCATTCTTCTCACATTTTATTATAAAACTAATAAATAGTATAATAGATGCACATTCCAATATCTTATTATATCTATTTTTTAATATTTTTAAAACTTGTATTGAACTCAAATAGGACTCCTAATACCAGACGAATGGAGAATATCAAAGTGAGACCTAATCCATTAATTTTTCTACCACTTCTCTTCACTTTTCTCAAAATCTATGCCGAGCGAAACTGAGGCTATTAAATTGATAACTTTTTAATGTTGATCTTAGTAAATAGTAAGATAATTTAATTAAATGGCTGATTTATTAACTTAAATTAAGTACTCAATTCGTTGTGCAATAGTGGAAGCATTTCTTCTCGCACGCGATTTAATAAAAATATTTGTTAATTGAGTTAAGTAAAGGAAGAATAAAGTACGAAATAAAAAAGTTAGAGAGATGAAGAGAGAATAAAGTAAGAGAGAGTCAGTAAGCGATAAGAAATATATTAGCTTTACTAAAAAGGAAAATGACTTCATTACTATAGACCGCACCAAAATGGAAAAATGACACAATTACTATGGAATGAAGGGAGTAATTAATTTCATTTGTCAAATTAATTTAATTATTTTCTCAATAAAATGTACGAAATAATATTACACTCATTTCATTAAACTGGACCAACTAATTAAACTAACTAAACACGAATTTCTTTACTCCCTCGTGTCCCTATTAAATGTCTCATATTTTCTTATTTGAATGATTCTCAATAAATGACTCATTTCACTTTTACTATTTTAGTAAGTAGACATTCCATTTCACTAGCTCATTTTACTCAAAATTATTATAAAATAACACTACATCGTCCCCTCAAAATAAAAGTTTTTTTCTTTTTGGTCCGTCCCCTTAAAATAGACTTTCTATTTAAGGAATTTTCTTTCTTTCTATTGAGGTGAGACTCATTTTCCACTAACACACTTTTCTTTCTATCTCTTTTTTTTTCTTTACCAATTTTGCATTAAAACATGTGTCATTTGTAACTAACATTTTATTTTATTATTTACATTGAGTTTTATTGTAGAGCTCTATAATTAATTATGTCTAGAAAAATTACTGAAATAATTTAACACACTCTTCTCTTCGTCCCAACTCTTCGTCCCAACCTAAGTGAGACGTTTTTTTGGGCAATAATTAACCGACTCCTCTCTTCTTCTTTATACTATTGTCTCTCGTACGTTATTCTTTAGTTCTCTTTTTTAGTTTATTCTTTTTCTTCCTTTATTCCCTATTTTTCTTTATCTCTCTTACTTTTTTCCCTATCTTACTTTCCTCTTTCCACTGACTTTTAATAAATCAATTTCTTAAATCTCTTGCCCAAAAAAAATGCCCCAACTACCTTAGGACATATGGAGTATAATTTAATTCTTTGAATTCCATTACCTAAATTCCTATGCCAAAATAGAAACGTCTCACTTAGGCCATGATAGAGGGATATGATTTTGAATCATTGACAATTATTTGGTGTTTTGAAGCTTAGCCGTCAATGAATAGTGTTGTTAATAGCAGTTCTGAGATTGATACTGTCATTTTCCCGATATAGCCAGCTCTCTCGACGTCGACATTGCTTTTAATGACAATCATCGACCATATTATTTAGTTCTTGTCACTCATTCTCTAATTATTTCACTTAATAGCCATTTCTTTTTTCGCACCTTTGTTGTCAATGTTACATGTGCTTTGCGACGCTAGACATTAAAATTATCCCACAACTAGAATCGATTTTTGGCCCTCTATCATAGAAATCCAAAATATATGTAAAATCTAAAAATTTCATGTATTTAAAATTTAAAAATATAATAAGAAAAAAAAGTTTATGTATTTACAAACAAATAATCATTTAATTTATTAATCTCTAATTTTATAAATTTATTTTGATAAAAAAATTTATTAATATCTAATTTATATATTTATTCAATAAAAAGTTTCTAGAATTAAAATATATGATAAAAGAAGTAAATAATTATGTAATTAAGTGGGATGACCCACCCTAAGTTATGTAGAGTGAGCATATTTAATACTCCATCCGTCCCAATATAGATGACACACTTGGATAATGGCACGGGATTTTAGGAGAAGTTGTTTTGTGTATTAAGTGTAGTGAGAAAATAATATATTTAAATTAATGTGGGGGAGATTTTTTTTCAAAAAAGGAAATGTAACATTCTTGTGGGATAAACTAAAAAAGAAAGTGTGCCATCAGAAAAAATTCTTTAGCCTAAACATACCATTTTACATAATGAGTTGATATGTCCAACAAATAATTATTTGACTATATGGATATAAAATCTAAATTCAATTATTACTTTAAATCATGAAAAAAATTCAAAATATTTTGGACTTACGTCATATACATACTCCCTATTGTATAATATTGTATCTAATAGGAGTAATATATTCGTACAATTATACATGTCTTTATCTTTTGCTATTTGATGAGGCTCGTTTCATGCATGTGTTCTGTAGTAAAACTACATCAAATTCTGTAAATTAACAGTCAATTTTGAGCCAGATGTGTGTGAAAACCGTCATATTCAGAAGAATGAACAAATCTGTTGGGCGGACCAACGAATCAAGAAAAGAAGTAAAAACCTGCAGCATTGAATTGATCAAGTCAGGAATCAGATGGAGCCAATAGGATTTCCGCATAGGAGATAGAGCGAAAGACCTCACCACAAAATGTGAAGGGCAGGAATGACATTGCAGAGAGGATGGTACCCTAGGGATCAGAGCCCTACGTCTCTCTATATAAAGGAAGCCCAACACAAGAAGAAAGGAGTCCCAGCCAGTGGTGAAAGGGGGGTCTCACAAGCTTTCTTAGTTAGAATATTTTTAGGAATTCAGCTCTCTTCTAGGGCTGAAATCGGAGCTCTTTTACTTCATCTTCTTGATTTCGTGGGATCTCTCCCTATCATGAGGGATGTAGTGGCGATTGGATCTCGGTCGTCGAGGAGGAAGGGCGGCGACGGTGGCATAGTATTGTTGATAGTATTCTTGTTTTTCGCGCTCCGCTTCCGCAATGATCCGGTCCATATTGTTCGAATCCATTTTTGAATTTAGAGAGGGTGTTTGAGTGAGAGAGGAAGATGAAAGTGGGTTGTATGAAAAAAATATGAGAGAAGTATGAGTGAGGGATAATTTGATGTAATGTAGACTTGCCCACGGTTCGAAAACCGGCGGTTCCGGTTCGGAACCGCCGGTTCCGGTTTTGGCGGAAGCGGAACCGGAACCGGACCGTGAGGCTATTTCACGGTTCCGGTTCCGGTTCCGGTTCCGGTTTGAAAACTGGGCGGGTTCCGGTTTTTGAACCGGCGGTTTCGCCGGTTCAATTATTATTATTTTTTTTAATTTGAAATTTGGCTTTATACAACAAATCGGAACAAGACAATGCATAATTCAAGCACAAATACGACGAATAAGGAGAAAATGAAATAAATTTTATTGATTTTGAGTTGTAACGGACAACGATACATTACAATTTACAATACATAAGTATACAATACAACAACATACAACAATGTAATATAATTTACAAGTGTCGTCGGCTCGTCGCCTCGTCGGACTCGGAAGGTAAATTAAAAAAAAAATGAAATGGGGGGGAAAAAGGAAAAATTGAAAAGGGCTTGAGATCAACTTAAACTTTCAAAGTTAAACTTTTCAAATTTAAGTTGAGTTGCCTACGTATCCACAATTTTATTGAGGAATCAAAGCCCACGTAGTTCTCTTACCTTGGGATCAACCCTTTTTTCTTGCAAAATGTTGCCCATTTTCTAAGCAAACACATATCAGCACGCTATATACACATTGCTGCATTTCTAATAGGGGCAATTTGATCTTCCAAAGCAATCAATGCATCTCGAACACACATAGTCAGAACATTATTCAAGCATCTAGCATGGAAAAAATCAGAACAAACTATCTATTAGTACTAATTTTTTCCATGCTAGATGCTTGAATAATATTCTGACTATGTGTGTTCGAGATGCATTGATTGCTTTGGAAGATCAAATTGCCCCTATTAGAAATGCAGCAATGTGTATATAGCGTGCTGATATGTGTTTGCTTAGAAAATGGGCAACATTTTGCAAGAAAAAAGGGTTGATCCCAAGGTAAGAGAACTACGTGGGCTTTGATTCCTCAATAAAATTGTGGATACGTAGGCACCTCAACTTAAATTTGAAAAGTTTAACTTCGAAAGTTTAAGTTGAGCTCAAGCCCTTTTCAATTTTTTTTTTCCCCCCTATTTCATAGATCATTCAGGATGCGGCTAAGTTGTACTTGAAGATCATTAAAATATATTCCGCATTTGATATTTATCAAATGGGGAATATATTTTAATGATCTTCAAGTACAACTTAGCCGCATCCTGAATGATCTATGAAATAGGGGGGAAAAAAAAATTTGAAAAGGGCTTGAGCTCAACTTAAACTTTCGAAGTTAAACTTTTCAAATTTAAGTTGAGGTGCCTACGTATCCACAATTTTATTGAGGAATCAAAGCCCACGTAGTTCTCTTACCTTGCTTACCTTTTTGGTCGGCAGTGCTCGCCGTTCACCGCCCCCGTCGACTCATTGCTAATGTTGAGTGCTATCGCTTCTGACCTCGTCATCGCCATCGGAAGAAAATTCTTCACCATCACTCTCTACACGGAAGTCGAAATCCGGCTCTTGTGCTCTCATGTCCGCCTTTGCCCAATCGTCAAGTAACATAGTGGCTTCCATGTTCTTGGCGGAGAGATTGCTCCTTTTGTCGTCTAGGACACAACCGCCGACACTAAAAGCTTGTTCAACGGCGACGGTGGAAGCGGGAACGGCGAATATCTCCTTAGCCATGATGGAGAGTATCGGAAACTCTTTGTCATGTGTTCCCCACCAATTAAGGACGTCAATTTGTTGAGTAGGAGGACCTGCCATCTTGAAAAATAGAGCGCGATTCCAAATATATATCTAATTCACTAGTCGCTCTAGTCCTATTGGTTGTAGTACCGTATAGATCTTGCAATTGTGATACTACGTCGGGATCGATCATGACATTGGAAAAATCCCCTCCACCAAAATCAAATGTAGAAGGACTAGGAGGAGCACGTACCTGGTGAGCGGTGTTATACCGCATTTCATATTCCGCGTAGAGAGAACGAAGTGCACTATCTAACCTATGTTTGATTTCATCAACATCCGGAATACTTAGTTCGAAGCATTCTCCTCTTGTCAAGCCCATTTCGCGGAGTTGAGAAAAATCCAAAGCGTGCAAACAACCATAGTACATGTCTAAAATTTTATAAACACCATGCAACTTCCACTTTGGATCCAAGCATTTTGCAATCAAAAACACATTTGGAATACGTGAAAAATATTTTAACCATTTTTCAACCATGTAAAACAAAATAGCCTTCAACTCAACGAATTGAGTATTTTTCACACAAGTTTTAAAACCAATTGCCACATACATGCAATGCTCCAAAACGCGCACAGAAGTAGGATAATAAACACCGGATAACTCAACAGTGGCATTTTTGAAAGCGCGGAATAATCAAAATAAATCCATGCTGTGGTCCCAACAAGCGGGTATCAAAATCAAATCAGAAGGAACATGAGGACAACTTCTAAAAAAATCACATAAATACTCAATGTGGTTCAAAGTCGACTCCAACATATCATATGTCGAGTTCCACCGAGTTGAAACATCCAAACGAAAGTTGGTGTACCTGCATTGCTTACCATGACAATATCTCTTCCAAGCTCTACCAATAGGAGCTTTGTTATGAATCAACTTCACAGCAGTTCTAATAGGATCAACATACTTTTGCCACAAATCGATGGCATCTTGAACACACAAATTCAAAATATGGGCAATACATCGCACATGGAAATATTTACCATCAATAACAGGAGAACATGCACTGATTAAATCATCTATGCTAGCAGTGTTAGCGCTAGCATTGTCAAAACCAATAGAAAAAATTTTATTGATCAATTGAAATTCATTCAAAACTTGAATGATCAATTGAGCAATTGCTTGTGCAGTGTGTGGTGCGGGAAATTCCCGAAATGCAATCAAACGTTTGTTTAAAGTCCAACTGTGATCAACGAAATGCACCGTGATGCCCATATACGAATTTTTACAAAAACAATCAGTCCACACATCAGAACAAATAGAAACTTTATGCCCTAAGTTAATAATAAACGTACCTAATTGCGCCTTCTTTTCCATGCATTGTCGAACAATCTTGATGCCCATATACGAATATGGATCGTTACTATCTTGTACCCTCTTGAAATGTTTCACGAAGATGTTTGAGGTTAAAGACCTTTCAGCTGGTCTAGGAGGTTGAGGAGGTTGTCCACGTCCACGACCACGACCACGCCGACTCCTTGGTGGTGGTGGGGGTGGCATTTCTTGAACCTCTTCTACCTCCTCCCCCTCCTCCTCGTCGTCATCATCATCATCGTCTTCATCAACATTCACAGGGGTTGGACTTTGTTGGGAATAGGCACCGCGTCCGGGAGCACCACTACCGGTACCAACATAAGCATCGCCTTGGTATTGAGAGCGAGAGAGAGCAATAGCATGTGCCACATCTTGCTCTTCTCGAGCCTACAAAATAATATTTGTATTGTAAATACAAAATAAAATTATGAACAATAATGAAATGTAATTCAAAATTAATGAAATTAGTAGATAATAAATATTAACCTGCCACTCATCCATATTCATTTGAGAAATTTCATCAATAACGGATCTCCGAGATGGCCTCTTGGCCTTTCCCTTTCCCTTATCAACACGACCTTCTCGGGATGAAGACATATTGGAATGGTATGTAGAAATGTAGAAATATGGAATAATATATTTTTTTTGTTTTAGTAATTGAGAAAGAAAGACAACTTATAGAACTACGGGAACAAGTATAACTGTATAAGTGTATAACAATGCGTAATAAGAGTAGCACTTGCGTAATTAAATGGAAGCACAATAGCACAAATGAGAAATTGGAGACAAAGAGAGAGAATTGGGAGATTGAAGAGAGAAACTCTTATTAACACAAGAGTGGGGTGAATGTAAATGAGGATAGAGGGGGGTATTTATAGAAAAAATGAGGGGGAAAATGGAAGAATTCGAATTTGAAATTTAAAAAAAAAAAAAAATTTGAAATTTCACAAAACCGGCGGTTTTGGCGGAAAACCGCCGGAACCGCCGGAACCGCCGGTTTCCGGGCCAAAACCGCCTGTTTCCGAAATAAAACCGCCGGTTCGGTCAACGAAACCGTCTGCAAAAGCTGCTCCATTGTCGCCTCGTGCTCCGCGCCGCCTCGAAAGCCACTAAACCGGCGGTTAACCGCCGGTTTTTCCGGTTAACCGGCGGGTTCCGACCGGTTTGGAAGATCAGCACCGGCCCCCATCCCTCTGCCTCGATTTAAAGCGCCGGAAACCGGCGGTTCCACGGTTAACCGCCGGTTCCGAACCGTCCCGAACCGCCGGTTCGGTGACAGTTCCGGTTCGAAATATCTTGAACCTGAACCGGACCGCGAACCGAATTGCGACGGTTCCGGTTCGGGAATATTGCGCCGGTTCCGGTTCCGGAACCGGAACCGCCGGTTCCGGTTCGGCGGTTAACCGCCGGAACCGGAACCGGAACCGGTGGGCATGTCTAATGTAATGGATGATGAATATGATTAGTTATAGATGATTTTGGGATAAGAAAATAAAAATAAATCAAAAAAAATTGAAAAAAATGGTCGAAAAACGGCTATATTTATGGGATACGAAAATATTTTTTTATTTTTAGATTAATTTCGATTTTTTATAAAAAAAATTTAAAAATTAAAATTAACGAAATAAAAACGAACCCAATCGAGCAGGGGCGATTGGGCGTCACCGCCCAACCAGAAGCCGCCACGTCACCCTGCTCTTCCGCAAGAGCACGTCCGCACTGTCGGCAAGAGCGCAGCGGCGAGCACAGCAGGTGTTCTTGCCCAAGAACACCGATGTGGGTGCTCTAAACACCACTTTCTTAAATTCCGTGCCAAAAAGAAACGTCTCAAATAACGTGGGACGGAGGGAGTAATTCATTGCAATTTCTATGGATTTGGATTTCAAGTAGGGGAATAAAATGCATCACTTTGTTCATCAAACTAAAAAGGAAAGTGATTCATCTTCACACACAAAATAAAATTGCATAAAATCTAGTGCCGCCCAAGGAAGGAGTCATCTTCCTTGGGACGGAGGGAGTACAATATAATATAATAAAAATTAAATTATTTTACTCAATCTGTATGTTGGAATTGCCATAAGATGTTTAGCCCTAGTGACCCACCATGCCATATTTTTCAGACATATCTAACTGATCAGGCAACATTTCATCGGGAAGCTCCCAATCAAAGCAATGAACCAACTGTGCCACCACAGATTGAACTATCATCATCCTAATTGCAACCCTGGGCAACTTCGTCGACCAAAACCAAATGGCAAAAGATTAAATTCTACGGCCTCGAAGGTCCACATTAGTCCCTAGAGAAAACCTTTCGGGAGAAAAATGTTTCCGGGTCAGGCCAGACTTGGGGATCCTCTTCCAATGGCCCATACATTCACAATACGTGTGTTTTTACTAGGTATGTTGTAACCCATGAGCTCGCAGTCCTCTTGGGCGGCGTGCGATAGTAGCGGTGCCACAGGGTGGAGCCTCAATGACTCCTTCACCACACACTCAAGGTACTTGAGACTAGAAAGTTGTGATTTGTCCACCATTTGATCCAACCCCACAACCTCCTCGATTTCTTTCTGTAGCTTCTTCAGTCACTGTTGGATTCTTTATCAACTCCGTCATTATCCAATCTATAGTTGTTGATGTTGTATCAATCCCTCCAATCAACATATCCTTCAAAATAGTACAAATTAATGACATGCAAATATTGTATAACAATTACAAAATGAGGCTGATTGCAATGCACAAGTGTTGTGCCTAAAATGATAAAAGCTTAAAGAGCAACATTGTAGATGCCTCTTATTACCAAAAGCACAGCCTTCACGTGACGACGGTCAAAGTCAAACCCGGCACCACCGGAATCCATAATTGCCATCATAACATCAACAAAATCACGGCTCTTCTTCTCCTTCTCCTCCTTTTTCGTGACATGATCATCAATGATGGCGTCGAGAAGCCATCAAACGTCGCGCTAAGCTTCTCCATGCGGCGGTTGAGCCCCAGAAGATCAAGCGCCGCCACGGACGGGAAATAGTCCCCGGATTAGGCTGCGCACCACACGTGTGGTCTCATCGATAACATCCTTAAACCCCAACTCCTTGTCCAAATCCCTATCCACAAACTTCCTCCCAAAACCATCAAACAATTCATATCCCCAACAAGCTCCCCCACTCTAGCACTAACATCCACAACCTCCCTCCCCTCGGCCGCCCGGCGGATCCCCTCCACCGCCATCCCCAGCTCGGCCCGCCTCATCGGCTGAAACTCCTCGACCTTGGGCCCGCTCAGCAGCTCCAGCGTGCATAGCTTCCGCATGTTGCGCCAGTACGGGCCGCAGGGAGCACATATCACGTCCCTGTGGCCGTACGTGAGGCGCGTGGTCGAGAGGTAGTGAGGCCTGTCGGACAAAACGGCGTCGTGCGTCTTTAGCACTAGCTTGGCAGCGGCCGGGGACGACACGACGACGATCGGGAGAGAGCCGAGGCGCATGTGCATGATCTCGCCGTGTTGTTGAGCAAGGCGGCGGAAATCTTGGTGGGGATTTTTGCCTAATAAATGGATGTGGCCTATTATCGAAGCCCCTTCGGCGCTGGTGGAAGATGTAACATTATTTTTCTTCTTCTCTGCCATTGATTATTTAGGAAGCGGAGAGATAATGCTAGTGCTAATACTGCAACTAACCAAATACACTCCATTTTTGGAAGTGAATAACTTGACGGTATAAGGTAATAAGTGATATATTTAAAAACGAAATGATAGTTACGTTTTTTCACTATTTCACTAATCAAATCTTGACTGCTTTGAGACTTCCTTTCTATTCTATTATGTTTTTTCAAGTCAATTATTCG